>NC_056749.1:666286604-666555439 GCF_019279795.1 Protopterus annectens | reverse complement strand
ACAGCTTCGTTTCTGCTATTCACAACATGGCAAATCAGTACCTAAGGGCATTGGGCCACATTCAACCAGAACAGCAGCCTTCCTCAGAGGGGAGTACCAACCAAAGACATTTTAGAGGCTGCAACCTGGAGTTCGGTGCACACTTTTACAATGCACTATCACATGCCACTCTACTCTAAATCCAGGGCAGGCTTTGCCACTGCAGTTCTTCAGGGCCTCATAGCCACTCCTAATCCTATTAAGCTCCAGCCTCCCAACCTTAGCTTTGGGATTCAACCTAATTGTAATGACTGCAACAGTGAAACACAAACATAGTACAGTTGTGTACTTACCATAAATGTAGATGTTAGAGTGTATTCACTGTTGCAGTCCAGGTTACCCTCACATCATCCCCCTTATCTTTGCTGGAACTTCTGTGTACTTCTCTATCCTATACAACCTATGTGGTGTATTTGCTTGTAGATGAAGGAAAACTTTACCTTGGTGCATGCATGCTTTATTGACATATTTTTAGCCTACCCTTTTGGGGGCACCTAACATCTGGGGTGAGAAACTGAAGAAAATGGCATCTGCTGCATCTTTTATACCCCTGGCACACTGACGTCAGGGAGGAGGCGACGGCAACAGACGCTGGACCTAGACTTTGGAATTCAGGCCAACTGCTGGTAGCCTGCCAGCAGGATAACCCAATTGTAATGACTGCAACAGTGAATACACTCTAACATGTACATTTATGGTAAGTACACAACTGTACTTTTTCTCTGAGTCTTTGTAACAGTGTAACTGAAGGCCTCACTGTAATAAATGAGATGGAATAACTGCATTAAGGTGGGGATCTGGATGCCACAAGATCCAGAAGGCTAGGGGTTTCTAGATGCCCTTGCGTGCATTTTACAATTTTTTAAACAATACTTCATGCAATCAACACATGAAAAAAAATCACAACTAGACAGAGTATCTCTGACTTTTTCCTCCCTGAGTCCTTTCAAGGCTCCCTGAGTAAGACAATACTGGTATAACTGCAGTTACAATAACTATCAAGCACTAGGCTGTATATAAGGTGGAGTCCACTGTTCTTGGTATTCTATGGTGTATTTTAGCCCTTTGAGCAATGACTAAACTGAGCAAATGGCAAATAAGCTACTTTTATTCAGGCAACCCCTTACAAGCAGATGTAACCACTCCTACATACAATTCAGATGTTGGATTGCAATAAATGCAGATAACTATCTTGCAAATTGTGAAGCATTTCACCTTTGTTTCAAACAGTTGCCATACATTAAAATATTCCCAGATGTTAATGATATTGATAACTGCTGCAGTAAACTTGACTACATAGGTTATATTTTGCCAAGGATATAACATCCAGCCAGCTTCCAAAGCTGTAGTGTACCTTCCACATGCACAAACTGTTGTGCAGCTGGAGCTGAGCTGCCTAAAATTACATGTTTGAGCCCAGAGTCCTTCACATCTTTCATACCATGAAGAAAGTGCTCCTTTGCAGGCTTTTGAGGATCAACAGTCTGCTTGTGCTGTTCCATTGCTGGCCAGATAAGTTCCCGTTGTGGGGAAAGCCTTCCACATTTTTGATTTATTGTTTGTGTTCTTTCCTCGTTGGGGAAAGTTGTTTTTATCCAGGAGTCTGTTCTAACAGACTGACACGACACTTGCCTGTACTTTTAAATGGGAGTGCTCATTTTTCTTGCCTGTTTAAAAGTTGTTAAAAGCAGCTGTTTTTTTTTTTTCTGTTGAGAAACTGTTTATTTTACTTTTTTGGTGCTGGCAAAGTATATTGAAGTTCTTTTTACTGTGTTATTAGGGGGAAAGTGAGTTTTTGCAACTTTAAATTTTATTGGTTTGTGCTAATTGTCTTTCTCAGGAAAAAGGAACCATTTTCGGCTTCACCGTGGAGCAAAACTAGCAGGCCCATCATCTGTCCTTCCATCCTCAAAGTTGCGTAAACAGCATTTCCCACCTCAGCAGGCTAGAAATTTGCCTCCGCTGCTGGTGGGTAACTGATGTAGCCAAAGCTGGTTCCTCTGACCACTCCTCTTTTACTCTGGATCTCTCAGCTGTAGCAAATATAGCCTCTATGGAGTGGGGCTAGAAATGTCCTCTGTGGCTGTTGGAGTCCCATCAGTAGGCAAGTGAAAGCTACTCTGGTCATGGGGGAAGGAGCGGAGAAGTCTTCCCTGTTTAGTCACTGTTGTGCCCATCCCTGGGTAAGCTGGTGCTGCAGTTAACAGCCCTGTTGGTCCCCTTAAAAGAAACAAAACTAAATGTCTATCTGCTTCTGCTCAAATTTCACTGGACAGGAGCAGTTTACTAGATCTGGTTCTAGTTCTAATTCGGGCTTTTTAACTTATAAGGTGTGTTTTGGTAAAAGAAAAAAGGCCTCTTTACCTGAAGAGATTCAAGATTCTGAATCTGGACAGAAAGATGATGGGACAGATGAAGGGTTTTCTCATTTCTGATTCAAATACAGAGGAGAGCACAGTATCTGATTCTCCCTGTGGGTGTTTGTTTCTCTTAAGACTGTTTCCAGGTTGTGCCAGTGTTTTCAGTGGGAAAATACTGAGGTTTCTCAGTCTCTCAGATAATACTATGAGCTGTTACAAATGGAATTTCCAAAACTTTCATGCACTCCCCCTCTACTATCAGCGCTAGAAGATGTGTGCATCACTTCCTGTAATTTTCCTTGTCACTCTGCTGTCCTTAAAGAGAATATTGGTTGTATAAAGGTCCTAAGTCTTTTAAATGTTTATACGTTCATCCCAAATCTGACCCAGAAGCTTTAGATGTTCTTCATCTCACATTGCTGCAGTCCTTACACTTGGGTAGTCCGCTGTCCTCGGTCGGCCCGAATATCAAAGTATAAGGCTGACGTCGGTCAAGGCGCATTTGACTGACATCAGGACGTCAGGGTACAAATGCGCATGACCGACGTCATGTCCTCAGTCTTTTTGCCGCATGGTCCGATGCAGAAGCAGCATTGCAAGTGCCGGTTGGCGTTCTGAAATTTTTCGATTTCGGAGTTTCAGACCGAGTCAGTTGGCTAAGTACCCCGTTGGGGAATATTTTGGTTTTTTCTTGCCTCAGTGGTTTACCGGATGTCAGAAAAAGTGAATAATTGTATTTCTTGTGGGAACAGATACCGCATAGAGACTATCATACTTTGTGTATTCCTTGTTTAGGGCCTGAGCACGACGTTGTTGGGTGTCGCTCTTGTGCTAGATTCAATAAGCGCACTATAAAGAGAAGGTTAGATTGTGCCAGGTTAGTCTTCGGGAAGCGGTGCAATTATAAAATGCTGTCGGATGCTCCGGCCGCTTCTTCAAGAAGCGCAAGGACAAAGCAGTTAAGCCTAGGCTAGAAGAACTGTCAGTACCGGACGCCGGTTCTTTAGAGGTGTCGGTGGAGCGGGTGGTTCCACCGGAGGTTTCTTTGGGATCCCAGGGAGAGACTTTGTTATTGCAGGATGTGGCCTCTCAGGAGGCAGGTCAGGCTGAAGGGGCTTCTCAGGTTACTATACTCCCTCCCTTCCTAGGGTGGTTAGGCCCTCTCCTTCTGTTTCCAAGGCTTCTCCCAGAGGCAGGCCAGGTTTAGCTTCAGTTGGTGTCACCCCTAGTTCTTCAGGAACTGTGCCCAAGAAGCATATGCTTAAAATGGCAGAAGATTTGATTACTTTGATTAGGGTTCTTTGCCCTCCTGATAAGAGACCTAGGGTGGAGCCTGAGCTAGGGAGTTTTGAGCAGGCTTCGATGTTTCAGAGTCTTCGGCTGAAGACTTGCAGGAGTATTCTCCTTATTCTGATTCTGATGTGGATGATTCTACTCCTTCTGCTTCTCCTCCTGAGGATTTTTCTTTTTCAGAAACTCTTCATTCCATGAGGGAGCATTTTAAGTGGGAAGGTCAGGACTTCTCTGATTCCAGGAAAAGGCTTTGGGAATTTTTGTTTTTACCCCAGCATAGGCCTTTGGCTATACCTCCTGTTTTGGATGTGGTGGAAGATGTTTTTACAGAGGCTTCTCTTAATCCTGATTCTTTGCCTCCTGCTCCTGTTAAACCGGATAGGTATTACAGGGTGCCTGAAGCTCATAAGTATCTTTTTAAGAGTCCTAGGGCAGACCCAGAAACTGTTAGTCAGGAGCCTAAAGGTGTTAAGGCTTCTGTTGTCAAGAATCCGGTTCCTACAGATAGAGGCCAGGGCTTTGGATAGATGGGGAAAGAAAGTTTATACTTCCACTCTAGCTATGAGGGCTTTGAATTGTCAGTTCCACATGTTGAAATACCAAAACTATCTCCTTTCACAATTGAAGTCTAAGGTTGATGCTCTGGCGGAAGGTATTGATTGTAAAGAGTTACAAGATTTAGTCCATGTTTCTGAACAGGTGGGTAAGCATTCTTTGCAATGTGGTTTTGATGCTGTACAGGCCTCATCTAGGGTGGCTGCCACTGGGTCAGTTCTTCGCAGGCACGCCTGGCTGAGGGATCAGAATTTATCTGACCATGTTAAAACAAGGATTTTAGATGCTCCTTTACAATCTGATGTTTGGTTCTCCTGTTGAGACAAAAATGGAAGACAAGGCTAAGTCTATGCAGACTGTTAAAGAATTTTTGCAGGTTCAGCCTCCAAAGTTTAGTAGAAATTGGCCTACTAAGGGGTGGACGTATCCTTCTTATGATTCCCAGTCTAGGGGTAGATCTAGACGTGGTAGGGGCAGAGCTCAGGGCTCTTTCAGGCCTAGAACAGGGAGTTCTCCTGCACAGTCTTCGGGTGAGGGCAGGGGTCAGTCCTTTCGTAAACAGACCCAATGACCTACCTTTTCAGCTGCCAGAGCCTTCTCGTCTGGCAGCACCTTTGGGAGGAAGGTTGGCACTTTTCAAAGAAAATTGGAGTTTAATTACCCAAGACAGATGGGTATTGGATATCATACACCACGGTTACAGGTTTTATTTCCATACCTTGCCTCCTTTCAAAGGCATGCCAGACGTTCCTCTTCAACAAAGAATAGAGGCTCACAAGCAAATTTCGCTGTTACTCCAAATAGGGGCCATTCAGCCGGTCCCTATGCCAGAAGTGGGCCTAGGATTTTATTCTCGCCTGTTCCTAGTACCAAAGAAAGGGAACACGTGGAGACCAATTTTGGACTTATCTATCCTCAACACTTATCTGGACATTCCCAAGTTCAAAATGTTGACGTTACAGCAGCTTTTACCTCTGCTGGGCAAAGATCATTGGATGGTAACTTTGGATCTCAAGGAGGCTTATCTTCATGTTCCTATCAGACTGAGTTGCAGGAAGTATCTGCGTTTTCGAGCTGGGACTTCTCATTATCAGTTCTCTGCATTGCCCTTTGGCTTATCTACTGCGCCCAGAGTGTTCACGAAAGTTCTGGCTCCAGTGATAGCTTTCCTCAGGTTAAAAGGAATACAGATCTATCCTTATTTGGACGATTGCCTGATTCTAGCTCCAGGAAGGGACGAGCTTCTTCATCATTTGGATTATGTGATAGCAGTGCTAAGATGCCTGGGGTATTCTGTGAACGAAATAAAGTCCAGTCTAGTACCCTCTCAGGACATGTGCTTTCTGGGTGTGAGACTGAATACAGCATCCCAGATGGCCTTTTTGACCCCGGACAAACAAAATAATCTTTCTTAATTTTCCATAAGGATAGAGTATCTTTACGTACTAATCCTTCCTTTATGCCTAAAGTGGTTTCTAGTGTGGCTTTAAACCAAACTATTCATTTGCCTACTTTTTATGCAAATCCCCAAAATAAAGGGGAAAAGATTTTGCACACTTTAGATGTACACAGGCAGTTGCGATATTATTTGGACAGAACTAAAGGGTTCAGGCAGTCTCAGCAGTTATTTGTTTCTTTTGCTTTGAGTTCTCAGGGCAAGCCTGTGTCAAAACAAACTATTTCTAAGTGGATTGGGTTTTGCATTGCTTTCTGTTATTCCCATCATGGCAAGGAGATTCCAGCTGGGATTAGGCCTCATTCCACTAGGGCTACTGCCACTTCGACAGCTTTTTTGAGGGGAGTGGCAGCTAAGGATTTTTTGGAGGCAGCTACTTGGAGTTCAGTGCATACTTTCTCTAGGCATTATCACCTACCACTTTACTCTAAATCCAGGGCTGGTTTTGCCACTGCTGTTTTGCAGGGCATTTTGGCAGCCCCTGCTTCCTTATAGTTTGGCCATCCTCCCTTACCTCTGCTTTGGGATTCTACCCAAGTGTAAGGACTGCAGCAATGTGAGATGAAGAACATAGTACAGTTTTGTACCTACCATAAATGTAGATGTTCGAAGATCCACATTGCTGCAGTCCAATTCCTCCCTCCTTCCCCTCTGTAGTTAGAGGGTTGTGTGGGTTGGGTTGTCAATAGGTGTATATTGTATATATTGTACATATTTTTAGTGCTAGGATGGTTGGTTGTTTGCTGTCTTTTGGTTTTGACCTTTATTTTAGGGTCTTCTGACATCTGGGGCAAGAAAAGACTGAGGATATGACGTCGGTCATGCGCATTTGTACCCTGACGTCCTGATGTCAGTCAAATGCGCCTTGACTGACGTCAGCCTTATACTTTGATATTCGGGCCGACCGAGGACAGCGGACTACCCAAGTGTAAGGACTGCAGCAATGTGGATCTTCGAACATCTACATTTATGGTAGGTACAAAACTGTACTTTAATTCTAATCCTACACTTTCTGACAAGGACAGGAAAATTAAGTATGGGGAAAAGTGTGTGCTTCTGCAGCTTTGATTCTCGGAGTTTTGAATTGTCAGGCATGTGTTTATTCTAATTGCAAACGTATGAGGAAAGGTTTGCCTGCAGTTTCTTGAGGAAAAATCTGCTTTAAATGGTTTAGTTTCTTCCATTTCATAGGTCACAGCTCATTGCTTGCAGTGTGTATAACTCATACTTTCAGGGCTGTGACCACTGGTACTGTTTTGTGGAGATTTACTTTGCTGCTTTCTCAACCTCACAGATGTGAAAACTAAAATTTTAAATTCTTTGGATAGAGATTTAGATCTGATGTCTCTTCTGTCAATTCTACAATATACAAGTCTTTGGATCTGACCTTGGATTCAACTTCGGCCACTCTAGACTTGGATCCAATGCTCAGGCTCCTCACCTTACCCATAAGTTCCTACTGTCCCTAGCAGTACTTCAGATCTTGTTTGCCAATCAGACAGACATGGTCAGGTAAGTTTTTTTCCTTAGATATACATCTGTTGGCTGCTCTTGTTAGAGATTGCCACAACAGATCTGTTTCCATTGTTTCCCGTCCTCAGCATCTTGCTCTTACACCAACCACCTGCATGTCCTTTCTCACCTCATCCATAAAACTCATCTTAGACCTTCCTCTCTCCCTCTTATCTGGCAAATCCCTCCTTAGCATCTTTTTCCCAATATACCCAGCATCCGTCCTCAGCACATGTCCAATCCAGTGCAATCTCACCTCTCTGGCTTTGTCTGCAAACCATCCAACCTCATCTGACCCTCTAATATACCAATTCCTAATCCTGACCAGCCTTATCGCATCCAGTGCAAATCTTAACATCTTTAACTCTGCCACCTCCAGCTCCGACTCATGCCTTTTTGTCAGTGTCACCGTCTCCAACCCATGTAACATAGCTGGTCTCATTACCTTCTTGTATACCTTCCCTTTCACTCTTACTGGTACCAGTCTGTCGCAAATCACTCCTGACACTTCTGTACCCACTCCACCCTGCCTGTACACTCTTCCTCATCTCTATTCCACACTCGCCATTGCTCTGAACTGTTGATCCCAAGTATTTAAACTCATCCACCTTCACCAACTCTACTCCCTGCATCCTCACCATTCCTCTGTCCTCCCTCTCATTCACACAGATATATTCTGTCTTAGTCCTGCTGACCTTCATTCCTGTCCTCTCTAGAGTATATCTCCACCTCTCCAGGGTCTCTTCATCCTGTTCCTTACTCTCACTACAGATCACAATGTCATCCACAAACCTAGTTCACTGGCAACTCCTGTCTGATCGTGTCTGTCAACCTGTTCATCACCATTGCTAATAAGAAAGGGCTCAGAACTGATCCTTTATGTAATCCCACCTGCACCTTAAACGCATCCATCACTCCTACTGCAGACCTCACCACTGTCATGCTTCCCTCGTACATATCCTGTATCACTCTTACATACTTCTCTGCCATTCCTGACTTCCTCATACAATATCACAACTCCTCTAGACACCCTGCCATATGCTTTTTCTAAGTCCACAAAGACTCAATGCAACTCCTTCTGACCTTCTCTATACTTCTCCATCAACACACTCAGAGCAAACATCGCATCTGTAGTGCTCTTTCCTGGCATGAACCCATACTGCTGCTCACTAATCATAACCTTCTTAACCTAGCTTCCACTACTTTCCCATAAATTCATGCTGTGACTGGTCAGTTTTATCAGTCTGTAGTTATTACCACTCTACACATCACCCTTCTTAAAAATCTGTACCAAAACACTTCACTCCTTAGGCATCCTCTCAATTTCCAAGATTTCATTAAACAATTTGGTTAAAAACGCCACTGCCATCTCTCCTAAACACCTCCAGGCTTTCACAGGTATGTCATCTGGACCAACAGCCTTTCCATTCTTCATCCTCTTCATAGCTGTCCTTGCTTCCTCCTTGCTAATCAGTTGCACTTCCTGATTCACTATCCCCACCTCATCCAACTTTTTCTTTCTCATTCTCTTCATCAGTGCTTCAAAGTACACTTTCCATCTGCTCAACACACTCTCTTCACTTGTAGGTATGTTTCCCTTATTATCCTTTATCACCTTTAACTGCTGCACATCTTTCACAGCTCGGTCCCTCTGTCTAGCCAGTTGGTACAGGTCTTTCTCCCTCCTTTGTGTCCAATCTTTCACACAACTCTCCATACGCCTTATACTTCACCTTTGCTACCTCTCTTCACCATACGCCTCATCTCCTTATACTCCAGTCTACTTTCTTCATTTCTCTGACAATCACACTTCATGAATCTTTCAATGTATACTCTCCTGTACTTCCTCGTTCCACCACCAGGTGGTCTTGTCCTCCTTCCTCTGTCCAGATGTCACAAGCACTTTTCCAGCTTTCTCCCTTACCAACTCTGCTGTAGTTACCCAGGTTTTTGGTAACTCTTCAATGCCACCCAGTGCTTGTCTTAACTCTTCCCTGAACTCCGCCTCACAATCTCTGATGTTCTTCGTTTTCCATTGCTGCAGTCCTTACTATTGGGTATAGTCCGCGTCCAGTCGGCCCGAATACCAGAGTATAAGGCTGACGTCGGTCAGGGCGCATTAGACTGACGTCAGTACGTCAGGGTACTAATGCGCATGACCGACGTCATATCCTCAGTCTTTTTTGCCGCATGGTCCGATGCAGAAGCAGTTTTGCGAGTGCAGGTTGGCGTTCTGAAATATTTCCGAAACCGGAGTTTCAGACCGAAACAGAGTTGGCTAAGTACCCCGTTGGGGAACATTTTGGTTTTTCTTGCCTCAGTATTTTACCGGATGTCAGAAAAAGTGAATAACTGTATTTCTTGTGGGAAACAGATACCTCATAGGGATTACCATACCTTGTGTATACCTTGTTTAGGGCCTGAGCACGACGTTGTTGGTTGCCGCTCTTGTGCTAGGTTTAACAAACGCACTATTAAGAGGAGGTTAGACTGTGCCAGGTTAGTGTTTGGGAAGCGTTGCAATTATAAAATGCCGCCGGATGCTCCGGCGCCCGCTTTCCAAGAAGCGCAAGGACAAAACAGTGAAGCCTAGGGTTGATGAACCGCAGTCCCGGATGTCGGTTCTTTAGAAGGCTCAGTGGAGCCAGAGGTTTTGCCAGGAGTTTCCATGGAGTCTCAGGCAGAAACTTTACTGTTACAGGATGTGCCTTCTCAGGAGGTAGGCCAGGCTGAGGGGGCTTCTCAGGTAACTGTTCTTCCCTCTCTTCCCAAGGTAGTTAGAGCCTCTCCTTCTGTTGCCAAAACTTCTTTGAGAGGTAGGCCTAGTTCAGCTTCAGTGGGGGCTTCTCCTAGCATTTCGGGTTCTGTACCTAAGAAACATATGCTTAAAATGGCAGAAGATTTGATTACTATGATTAGAGGTTCTATGCCCCCGCCTGATAAGAGGTTCTATGCCCCCGCCTGATAAGAGGCCTAGGGTGGAACCGGAGTTTGATAGTTTTGAACAGTGTTCAGAGGCTTCAGAGTCTTCTGCGGAAGACTTGCAGGAGTATCCTACTTATTCTGATTCTGATGTGGATGATTCCACTCCTACAGCTTCTCCTCCTGAGGATTTCTCATTTTCAGAGACTCTGCATTCCATGAGGGAGCACTTTAAATGGGAAGGCCAGGATTACTCTGATTCCAGGAAAAGGCTTAGGGAATTCTTGTTTTTGCCCCAGCATAGGCCCTTAGCTATTCCTCCTGTGTTGAATGTGGTGGAAGATGTTTTGCAGAGGCTTCCCTGAATCCTGACTCTTTGCCTCCTGCTCCTGTTAAGCCTGATAGGTATTATAGGGTGCCCGAAGCTCATAAGTATTTGTTTAAGAGTCCTAGGGCGGACCCAGAAACTATTTCTCAAGGGCCTAAAGGTGTTAAGGCTTCTGTGGTTAAAAATCCTGTTCCCACTGATAAAGAGGCAAGGGCCTTGGATAGGTGGGGAAAGAAAGTGTATACTTCTTCCACTCTAGCCATGAGAGCGTTGAATTGTCAGTTTCACATGCTAAAATATCAGAATTATCTCCTTTCACAATTAAAATCTAAGGTGGATGCTTTGGCGGAAGGTATTGAGTGTAAAGAGTTGCTGGACTTGGTTCATGTGTCTGAGCAAGTGGGTAAGCATTCTTTGCAATGTGGTTTTGATGCTGTACAGGCCTCCTCGAGGGTGGCTGTTACTAGTTCTGTTCTTCGCAGGCATGCCTGGTTGAAGGATCAGAATTTAGCTGAGCATGTTAAGACAAGGATTTTGGATGCTCCTTTACAGTCTGATGTGTTGTTTGGATCGCCTGTGGAAGCAGTTTTAAAGAAAATGGAGGACAAAGCTAAGTCTATGCAAACTGTTAAAGATTTTTGCAGGTGCAGCCACCAAGTTTAGTAGAAATTGGCCTGCTAAGGGGTGGACATATCCTGCTTATGATTCCCAGTCTAGGGGTAGGTCTAGACGTGGTAGGGGCAGGGCTCAAGGTTCTTTTAGGCCTAGAACAGGGAGTTCACCTGCTCAGACTTCTGGTGAGGGCAGGGTCAGTCCTTTCGTAAACAGACCCAATGACCTGTCTTTTCAGCTGCCAGTAGATTCTCGTCTGGCAGCTCCTTTGGGAGGAAGACTGTCTCTTTTCAAAGAAAATTGGGATTTAATTACTCAAGACAAATGGGTGTTGGATATCATTCACCACGGTTACAGATTTTATTTCCATACAATGCCCCCTTTCAAAGGCATGCCAGACGTTCCTCCTCCACAAAGAAAGGAGGCTCACAAGCAAGTTTCTCAGTTACTCCAGATGGGGCCATTCAGCCAGTCCCTGTATCAGAAAGGGGCCTAGGATTTTATTCTCGCCTGTTCCTAGTACCAAAGAAGGGGAACACGTGGAGACCAATTTTGGATTTATCTCTCCAACACTTTTCTGGACATTCCCAAGTTCAAGATGTTGACGTTACAACAGCTTTTACCTCTGCTGGGCAAAGATCACTGGATGGTAACTTTAGATCTCAAGGAAGCTTACCTTCATGTGCCTATAAGGCTAAGTTGCAGGAAGTATCTGCGGTTTCGAGCTGGAAATTCTCATTATCAGTTCTCTGCATTGCCCTTTGGCTTATCTACTGCCCAGAGTATTCACAAAGGTTCTGGCTCCAGTGATAGCTTACTTCAGGCTTCAAGGAATTCAAATCTATCCTTACTTGGACGACTGCCTGATTCTGGCTCAAGAAAAGGAAGACCTTCTACAGCATCTGGAATATGTTATAGCAGTGCTAAGATGCCTAGGGTATTCTGTGAACGAAATAAAGTCCAGTCTAGTACCCTCTCAAGACATGTGCTTTCTGGGTGTGAGACTGAATACAGCAGCCCAGATGGCCTTTTAACCCCGGACAAACAAAAGAGTCTGTCACTTTACTTCCATCAACTATCTCATCAGTCCGTGCTGACTGCAAGGACAGTCCTTCAAGCATTAGGGTTCATGGCATCTTGTATTCTGGTGCTTCCCAATGCCAAACTGCATATGAGGAAGCTACAATGGTATCTCAAAATGTATGGACACAGCACTGCCAGGATTTGGACACTGTCATTCAAATAATACCTTGCCTTCAAAAAGAATTCTTGTGGTGGGCTCAGGAATGTCACCTAAACAAGGGACTCTCTGTGACCCGGCCAGAGGCAAGTCAGATTTTAACGACAGATGCCTCGGACATTGCTTGGGGAGCTCATCTAAATGGAAAGTGGATACAAGACAAGTGGCCTGCCAGACTACAGCATCTACATATCAACATGAAGGAGATGTTAGCAGTCCAGTTTGCATTAATGGCTTTCAAGGAGTTACTTCTTCCAGGGCAGGTGTTGATTCTAACAGACAACACAACTGTCATGTGGTACATCAACAAGCAAGGGGAACACATTCTTATCCTCTATGCAGGCAAGCAATGATTTTATGGGAGACTGCGCTAAGCTTGCAACTAACTCTTCAGGCAAGGTTTCTGCCAGGAGCACAGAACTCCTTAGCAGATGTGTTAAGCAGACAAATCATGGATCCCCACGAGTGGAAACTGGATCTTCATGTATTTCAGAAATTGACAGTGTCATGGGGAACTCCAGACATAGATCTGTTCGCTTCTCCACTAAACCACCAGCTGCCAAAGTATTGCACAAAGGGGTTTCATCACACAGCTTGGAAAGTGGATGCTCTGTCTTTCAGTTGGAAAAACCTTCATGTGTATGCCTTTCCACCTCTGCCTCTTCTTCCAAAGGTACTATTAAAGGTCAGACAAGACAGGCCAAGGATGATTTTGATAGCTCCAGATTGGCCTCGGCAACACTGGTACCCACTACTACGGAGTCTGGTAAAGAAGCCTCCATGGCCTTTACCTCTGATTCCTCATCTGTTATCTCAGAAGGACGGTCATCTGCTCAATGTCAAGCTTCACTCTCTTCATCTAACAGCCTGGCATATTCTGTGTTGAAACACAGCAGGTCTCAACTTCCTCAACAAGTTTTAAATGTGATTATGGAAGCTAGAAGACCTAGTACAAGGAGAGTGTACGCAGAAAATGGAAGAGATTTTTATTTTGGAGTACAGCAAAGAATTTGGAGATTTCTTAGCCTAATTTGAGTGTGGCTCTTCAATATCTTACTGAGTTATTGGACAAAGGTTTGTCCTTCTCTTCCATTAAGATTCATGCTGCAGCAATTTCAGCTCACTATGATTGTGACCCACCTTTGTTTTCGCATCCTTTGTTCAAGCAGTTTCTTAGAGGGGCAAAGAATATAAGACCCCCACGTAGAGCTCCTACTCCTGCTTGGGATCTCAATTTTGTGTTGGAAAAACTTACTCTACAACCTTTTGAGCCTGCAGCTACTGCTGAATTGAAATACTTGTCATGGAAGACTGCTTTTCTGTTGGCTATTACTTCTGCAAGAAGGGTGTCTGAGTTGCAGGCCCTTATGGCAGTAGAGCCCTTTTTGATTTTCCATAAGGATAGGGCATCATTACGTACTAATCCTTCCTTTATGCCTAAGGTGGTTTCTAGTGTGGCTTTAAACCAAACTATTCATTTGCCTACGTTTTATGCAGACCCTCAAAATAAAGGGGAAAAGATTTTGCACACTTTAGATGTACACAGGCAATTGCGTTATTATTTAAGCAGGACTAAGGATTTTAGGCAGTCTCAGCAGTTGTTTGTTTCTTTTGCTTTGAGTTCACAGGGCAAGCCTGTGTCAAAACAAACTATTTCTAGGTGGATTGGCTTTTGCATTGCATTTTGTTATTCCCATCATGGCAAGGAGATTCCAGCTGGGATTAGGCCTCATTCCACTAGGGCTACTGCCACTTCAACAGCATTTCTAAGGGGTGGCAACTAAGGATATTTTGGAAGCAGCTACTTGGAGTTCAGTGCATACTTTCTCTAAGCATTATCACCTTCCTATCTACTCTAAGTCTAGGGCTGGTTTTGCCACAGCTGTTTTGCAAGGCATGTTGTCAGCTCCTACTTCTTTATGATTTGCCAGCCTCCCTTACCTCTGCTTTGGGATTCTACCCAATAGTAAGGACTGCAGCAATGGAAAACGAAGAACATAGTACAGTTTTGTACCTACCATAAATGTAGATGTTCGAGGATTCCATTGCTGCAGTCCAATTTACCCTCCCTCCTTCCCTCTGTGTTTAGGGGTGGTTGTGTAGGTGAGTTTACATGCTTATATTTTTGTATATATTCTTGTATATATTGTACATGTTTTGGTGCAGGTATTTTGGGACTTGTCTTTTTAGGGTCTTCTGACATCTGGGGCAAGAAAAGACTGAGGATATGACGTCGGTCATGCGCATTAGTACCCTGACGCTGACGCCAGTCTAATGCGCCTGACCGACGTCAGCCTTATACTCTGGTATTCGGGCCGACTGGACGCGGACTATACCCAATAGTAAGGACTGCAGCAATGGAATCCTCGAACATCTACATTTATGGTAGGTACAAAACTGTACTTTTTTCAACTTCTACCATTTGATCTTTCACGCTGCCCTTACACTCTTCTTGATCACCATCATCCTACAGACCACTATTCCATGCTGCCTAACTACATTTTCCCCTGCCACCACTTTACAGTCTCCAATCTCCTTCAGATTGGTCCTCCTACAAAGCATATAATCCACCTGTGTGCATCTTCCTCCACTTTTGTATGTCACCCTGTGCTCCTCAGTCTTCTTAAAATACATTTTCACCACAGCAATGTCCATCCATTTTGCAAAATCCACCATCAACCCTTCTGCATTCCTCTCCTTAACACCATACCTACCCATCACTTCCTCATCCCCTCTGTTCCCTTCACCAACATCCCCATTGAAATCCACTCCAATTACCACTCACCCTTGGGTACAGTCATCACTACAAGTCTCCAAACTTTTTCATTTTTCTTTCTCATCCATCACACACCCAACTAATGCACCAACAACAGTCATCATCACACAATCTATATTTATATATATATATATATATATATATATATATATATATATATATATATCATGAGAGAGCGCACATCTTTGCTAACTAGCTTTTGCCTATCGTTTTTTTTCCCCCCTTTCTTGCTGTAGTCTCTTATCTGTTTAAAGATTGATGCTATTTTTATTTGTGGTTATTGGCTTTGGGTTATATTCTTGACAAATCTTTCAATTTGTTAGGACAATTTTCAATATTGTGAATTTCTGGTGGTTTGTACCTTTTGTACAGGATGGAGTAACCCTTGTGTTTAAAAAAAAGTTGTGGTCTGGCCACAAGATCAGTAATATAGGTGTTCACTCAAAATTTCTGTCATGGTGCAGCTCATCTCAATGAAGACTGCTCAATTTGTACTTTCTTTGGCGAGAAAGCCATTGGACATTGGGACAAGTCAGTTTTGAAGGGACTTCTGCAAGCACTAGCAGAAGACTCATCCTGACCTTTTGCATATGGAGCCTTCCCATCTATCAAGAAACCTTTGGCAGATGTAAAGAAGAGTGGTGAAAAATCCAAGAGGCACTCCCCTGACCATTCCTCCTTTTTGGCTGATCCTTCGACTCCAAAGCTTCTTAGACTGTCAGATCCAACACTTCTGCCAGATCTGACCGTGATTTGATCCCGTACTCCATCTCTGCCAGAGCTTAGGTTTTCTCCAGAGCAAGTATCTCCTGAATTGCAGTCGCCTTTCCTGCAAGAAAGGCCAGTGCATCGCTTCTTTATACCTCCTCTCTCCCCCTTGTCCATTAGATCAGTCCATTCTAGCAGAAGTCTTTCAGAAGCAGACATGGATAGGATGGTGATCTGTTCTGACCCCTGTTGGACTCGTGAGCTTTGGTCCTTCTTGTGGTCACTCCTACCTGATCTGTATTTGGGACTTCTGGATCTGAGTTTCATTCAAGGGTTGTCCTTGTCGGCTCTGAAGACTTGCTTGACTTCTACCCCCTGGTGACCTTTCTGATCCAACCATCTCTGAGTACCTTGGATCTTGAAGGATCTCACAACTGAAGCATCTGTGCTGGATCTGGGGGTAGGGTATCAACTGCAAAGTCTTTAGAGCTATCCCTTCCTTTCATAGCTTTGGGGCAAGATGGCTTGGCTACAGCATTTGCTTTGGAGCCTTCTCTGGGTGGGGTAGTGGGACTAACCTTGATTGCATGCTTTGGCTCCTCCTGTGGTAGTTCTAGGTTGCATCTTGGCTTAGGCTTTCAAAGTCATTAAGAGAACACTTTTTTTTACTGGTGAGCAGACCTTTTTTTTAAGCACTCCTCCATCCATCCCCCAATGGTAGTCCTTGGGTCCTGATCCTGCTGTTCCTATCCCATCAGGACAATTGGCCCTTTTGACCCTAGAGATGGTTCATATCCAGGAATCCCATTCATCTCTAAAGTACTCTGGAGGATCTCACTACAGATGCATCTCAGAAGCATACATGCAAGAGGAGGTGTGGCATCCCCACAAGAATCATTATCTGAAGACACTGACTTTGAAAGGGAGGAGTCACATAGATCACCACTTCAGGATGTCTCATTTGGTGATCTTCTTGAACTATTGAGACCAAAAGGCAGATGGTACTCTGAAGCCCCTTCCCAGGAAGAGTCAGTGTTTCTCGAAGCCTTTGGGTCAAGCGCATTTACTACTTGGGTGGTCTATCCTGCAGACAAGATGATAGACTTGATGTCGAAGTGGGTAGTTAAGGAATCTGACATGGCTAAGCCCATCCTTTGCAAACCAGACAAATTTTTAGTCTCATCTAAATGTTGCCTTCATCGGAGCAAGAGCCCAGCAGCTAATTCTATGGTAGTGGTGGAAACCACAAAAAAGAGCTGGCCAACGAGAGCTCTTCTGTCCATCCCTCTAACAGGATGTCTAGGGCTTTGGACAGGTCTGGGAAGCAGGTTTATGCCTCCGCTACCTTTGCACTGAGCGGTCAATTAGACTCACATGACAATATTTCAGAGAGATTTGATAAAGGGACTTTTCAAATCTCTCTCAGGGTCTGTAACTTCAAAGGACAAAACTGGACTTGCATCTGGCCATCCTGTAGTCTTAGAGTGCCTTATTGTGCCTAATCTTAAATGTGACTGAAGGCACTTTTGAGAGCCACAGGCACTGATGTGCTTGGATGTGCATGTGTCTTTGCATGGTCTTCAAGACATACTTTTTGATTGACTCTTTTCGGACCAGAAGTCAATGGTACACTGTCCAGAATTGAGCAAGAGGGGGAAAACTCTCTCTGCCTCAAGAGTATGGCTTCCACCCCCCCCCCCAGGTGTCTTCTAGGAACAAGATGAGAAGGAAGAAACTGTGGTTCAGGAAGTTCCAAGGATTCTCCACATACTTCGAGATTGACCCCTACTTCCATATAGAGGGGGGAATTCTAATGGCAATTGTCACGTGGCGGAGGAGATCCACAAAATCTGGGCTTCTGGAGCTCATTCTCAGAGAGACCTTAACTGTCTTAAACAGTTGCCTGACTACCACTCTGTGGAGGCAGTGGGGGGGGGGAGGAGGGGTGCTCATCTCTGCATCCTGAGGCATGGACATCCATCAATCAGATACATGGGTGGAGAAGATTATAACCAGAGGCTTTTTTATCCCCTTTCTCTGTCATCCTCCCCCCATCAAAAAAGGCTTTCCAATGTCCATCCTCCAAAAGAAAAGCAGTGGGTCTAGAAATAAAAAAGTTGTTAGATAAGCAAGTCATCCAGGAGGTTCCATTAGACCAACAAGAATCCAGAATTTACCCAATATTCTTTTTGGTGCCCAAAAAAAACTGGGATCTCAGGCCAATATTGGACCTCTCATCTCAACCAGTATGTCAGACAAAAGTTCTGGATTGTCATAGGACAGACCATCCTCCACAGAATGATGGAGAGGTGATCCAGAAGGTTTATCTACTTCTGGCTGGGTGCCAGTCATTTTCATTTCAGCACTCTCCCTTTGGTTTCATTACAGCCCCCAGGGTGTTCACCAAGTGCATGATGGTAGTCCACAGCTAATCTCCGACTGCAAGGTTTCTGAATGTTCCCATACCTAGATGACTCTCTCATTTTTGTTCTACCAAGAATCTTCTCATCTATGTCTGGGACTCCTTGCTCATCCTTTGCTCTCATGTGGCTATCACAGTGAACATGGGCAAGTCCAAGTTTCTTCCAGTCCAGACAGAGTTTATAGGTGTTTACCTGGATACAGTATGACAGATTGCAAGATTCCCAGAGAACAGATGGACCCCCATATGCATTCAAGCCCTACTCATCCTTTCCTGCCAGAGGCCACTTGCCAAACTGATTCTTCAGCTTCTGGGATCTATGGCTGCCTGAGTTACCTTGGTTCCTCTAGCCAGGTACCACATGAGGTTTCTCCAGTGGATTTTCACTACAATGGTCTATCAGATTCAACCAATCACATGAATTTTTGAGTACGACTAATGGACATTTGCAGGACACGCACAATGGCAGCTTGAGTTCTCTGAAGGCTCCCAGCCATTCTTTCCTCCCAGTACCAAAGTCAGTGACCATGGATGCTTCCCCACTGGGGTGAAGGGTTGACTTTGAGAGTGACTGTCCAAGGCATGTGGTCCCACTCCAAGGCCAGTCTTCACAGTGATGTTCTGGAGATGAGGGCAGTCCTAACATTGTAGACCATTTAGGACTCCCTACCATTAGGAGTGATATCCATTCAGACAGGCAACATGACAGTATTGTCCCCCCACAGGGGGGAACAGTCCTAGCCTTTATGCTGAGAAACAATGACAGTGGGTGATATCTTCCAATTGCCTTCTGATAGCAGTGCACATTCTGAGGAAATCCAGTGTTCTGGTGGACAGGGTTGAGGAGGTCTAGCCTTCTACCTCATGAATGTTCCCTCAATTTGATGGTGGCAGAGCAGATTTTCTGCCGCTGAGGTCTACCTTGCTGGAATCTCTTTGCGTCCCCTCACAACACGAAATTCAGTAGTTACTGTGACCTAACTCCCCACAAGGAGTCATCAAGAGATGTTCTGACCCACATTTGGCCCCTGGAAACTTGTATGCTTTTCCTCGAACCACTCTCATTCCAAACTTTGTACAAAAGGCATCGGAGAATATCACAGCCATCCTCATTGCTGCTTTCTGGCCTCAACAGGTGTGCTTTCCCTTCCCCTGACCTCATTTGGTACACCTCTACTGATACCCCAGTCTAGATCTTCTCTCACCCATCCAGAATAGCTCAGCCAGACATTCAAGCCTTAAGGTTAATCACTTGGTTTCTCTTATTTTCAGTGATGGCTAGACAGTCCAGGCTTTCTTCTCCAGTAATCTACATTCTTATGTCGTCCCAAAGACCATCTACCAGGAAGATTTACAAAAGCAAATGAAGGGTTTTCTGTTTAGGCGCCTCAACAGAATGTGGACCCATTTTTGGCTCCTCTTTCTGCTGTTTTAGACTTGGCTTTCCTTTTTCACAATGGGGCCAGTTACTCTTAGTCCAGCTAGATGCCACTCCATTTTTCCATATCAGGGAAAAGCAATTGTCTATTGCCTCTCTCAGATTATAAAAGGCTTTCTTAAGGGGCACTTTCCTTCATAGCCCCCTTTAGGATCCTATCCCTCCATGGAATATTACTATGATGCTACAAGTTTACTAAACATGCATTTTAACCAGCAGCCATGGTGGACATCACATTTCTGGTGTGGAAAACCGTTTCTGCTGGCAATTAACTCGGCCAGTAGAATATCAGAACTAAAGGCTCTGTTTTTCAAATCTCCTTGCCCTGTCCTTATGGAAAACAAGGTATCTTTGCAGACAAACTCATCTTTCTTTCCTTAAGTAGCTTAGTGAGATTTCACTACCAATCCATCAATCTGTTTGTTTTCCCCCAACAAAGGGAAGTACATACTGCACCTGCTGTCCCAGTTTTACTAAAAAAGGGGGTGTACATGCTGCACCTACTGGATGTGCATAATCTGCTTCATTTTTATCTCTACCATAGCAAGAACATTAGAAAGGCCAGTTGTTTCTCATTCTCAAAAGCTAGACATAAATATAGAAAACAGCTAGACTAATCTGGCTAAATTCCTATATAACTCTGAGATACTAAGTTTTAACTAGTTACTTGCATACAGTGCAAGCAAGTGCCTGGTGAGTTGTCAGATATAGACAAAATCCAGAATGCTCTCCTTTCTTTCTGTCCTTAAATTGATAACACAGTATTGCTGAGTCGTTTCAGATTACATCATTCTTAACAGTTCTGATTCTGTTTCCCAGGCTCACATTAAAATTTACATTTCTTTTTGTAATCTACACCTGCAGGAAGTCACAGCAATAAAATACATTTTACATGTAAAATCTAGTAATTAACTTTTGTCTTAAGACAATAGAAAGACTTCCTTAGTCTAGACATCCTGCCTCTGAGCTTACGATCAAACTTTCCTAAAATGCTTGACTTATCAGCTTTCTTCCAGCAGTGTGCATTTTGGTTACATTTTTGAAGCTCAGAATATAACAATTTTCTTACATTTGTTACACAAGCCTGTGTATCCTATTAATATTTACAATGACATAGAATTATTTGCAAAATCATATCTAGCTAGGCTGGCAGCCTTCACATACCCCCCCCCCCCCGTAGAACTCAAGCTAGTTTTTCAAGTGACCCTTGAGAAACATTGCTTGAGAGGGTTAGATCTGAGTATACCTTGCCTCATTCCCTGTCTTGAGAGCTCATCTGCATTGGCGTTACTAACCCCACTGTGGTGCTGCACTGACACACATGCTTGTAAAACCATAGGCTCCATCTTAGCAACTAGGCATTTTGCTGGCTGGCTTGGTGTAACCATGTTAGGGGATTGGGATCTGTAACTACAGTGAACTTTCTTCCATTCAGATAAGGCTGAAGTTTATGTAGTGCAAACACTATGGCTAGATATTCCTTTTCTACAGCTGCATAGCATTCCTCCCTGGGTTGGAGCCTATGACTGAGATAAACCACTGGGTGCTATTCTGCCTCCGAAGACATCTGGCTAAGTACAGCCCCCACCCCATGGTTTGAAGCATCCAACTGCAGAACAAATTCTTTGCTATAATCTGGGCTGGCTAACACAGGAGGTCCTCCCAAAGCTTCTTTAAGCTTCTGGAATGCCTGCTCACATGCTGTGGTCCACACTACCTTATCTGTCCTATTTTTCCTTGTCAGGTCTGTGAGGGGAGCAGCTATGGTACTATAATTGGGAACAAACTTTCTGTAGCACCCTGCTCTCTCTAAGAATGCCCTCACATGCTTTTTGGTAACAGGTAAAGGCCATGCCTGAATGGCTTCTTTGGGAAGTTCTGGCCTGAACTTACCACTCCCCACTCTGTCCCAGGCAGGAGACCTCTGCCATACCCATCTAACATTTGCTCGACTTAATGGTCATCCCTGACCTCTGTAGTCTGCCCAGCTCCTCCCTGACATGTTGAAGGTGCTCTTGACAGGAATGGCTGTAGATGGCAATATCTAGGTAAGCAAGGACATACCCTCCTGTTTCTGCTAAGATATGATCTACCAGCCTCTGGAAAGTAGCTGGGGCACTTTTCATCCCAAAGGGCATCTTTGTGAACTCATACAAGCCAAAAGGAGTCAGACTGACCTCTCTAGTACTGGGAGTCAAAGGCACTTGCCAGTAACCCTTGGTAAGATTAATGGTGGTAAGATACTTAGCCCCACCCAGCTGCTGTAGGGTTTCATCCGTCTTAGGCATGGGGTAAGCATCTGACTGTGTGACTAATTTCCTGTAGTCCACACAGAACCTGGTACTGCCATCCTTCTTTGGCAGCAGTGCCACTGGGGAGGCCCAGGGACAGTTTGACTTCTGAATTATTCCTAGTTCCAACATGTCCTGTACCTCCTCCCTCAGTCTGTTTGAGTCTCTCAGGCACTCTATAAGGGTCCTGCCTAATAGGCCTTTGGGGTCCTATATCCACCTGGTGCTGCACCAGGTGGGTGCACCCTGGTTTACCAGTGAACATGTCCCCAAACTCCTGTAACACTGCTCAGATTTCTCTAACCTGGGTAGGAGATAGCTGCTGGGATGTTGCTACCCCTTCCACGGAAGTGTCAGTCTGAGCATTACTATGGAGACCAGTCAGCAGATAACCTTGGACTCCTCCTGCAGTCCACTGTAAATACTCAGCACAAGGGCCTCCCTATCATGGTAAGATTTCGTCATGTTAACATGGTACAATTTGTGGCCCTGCCTAGCAGTTCCACCATGTAGTTAACATCACTGACCTTCCTTACCGCCTTGCAGGGTCCCCCCCAAGCTGCTTGCAGCTTGTCTGACAGGAATGAGAAACATTACCTGCTGCCCTACAACATACTCTCTAGCTCAAGCATTCCTTGCATACCAGACCTTTTTCTGCTGTTGAGCTTCTGCCAGGTTCTCCTGGGCCAAGCCCCTGAGTTCCCTGAGCCTTGTCCTGAGGTTTAGGACATATGCCACAACAGACTCCTTGTGAGATTCACACACACCTTCCCATTCATCAAGAATTAAATCTAGAGGCCCCTCACCCTATGCCCATACAACAACTCAAAGGGTGAAAAACCTGTGGATTCCTGGGACACCTTTCTGTAAGCAAACAGATGGGTCAAATATTTGTCCCACTTCCTCTTAAACTGGTCTGGAAATGCTCATAGCATGGTCTTTAGTGTAGAGTTTAACCTCTTAACAAGATCATTAGTCTGGGGATGGTAGGGAGTGGTCTTTAGGTGCTTCACCCTACAGTACTTCACAGACAAGCCAGCAGGTCTGACATGAAATTGGCAGCTCTGCCAGTCAGTATTTCTTTTGGGAAACCTACCCTGCTGAAAACCTCTAACAAAGCATTTGCCGCCACTTCCGCTTCAATGGAGGACAAAGCCACTGCCTCAGGGTATCTTGTAGCATAATCTACTACCACTAGGATATACTTTTTCCCTGTTTAACTTGGGGTACTTAGAAGGCCCTGCAATATCCATAGCTACCCTCTGAAATGGCTCCTCAATCACAGGCAAAGGCATCAAAGGAGCTCACCTCCTGCAATACCCTGTTACATCTCTGGAAATTCCAGGCCAATAGAAGTTCTGCATAAAATGTCTCTTTGTATGTTTTATGCCCATTTGACTTGCAAAGGCAATATCATGGGCTTTGGCTAGAAGTGCCAGATGGTAGGCTCTAGGCACTACCAACCGCTGTATTCTCTCACCTTCTAGCCCTCCCTCAGGGGTCCACTCTGTACAGTAACCCTTTGTCCCAGTATACAGAATTCCCCTTCCCTTGAGAATTATGTGCCTCATTAGCTACCTGCCTCAGGCCTTGTATTGTAGGGTCTGAGAGCTGAGCCTGTCTCAACTCTTTGTAACCCTTCCCAGCTCCCCTTTCACATGATGCCTGGCATCCTCTGACAGTGGTGCCTCACTGTCAGCCTGGGTGCTACTACTCACCTCTACCTTTGCAGTAACTCTTTCCAAGGGAACATCAGTACCCACAAGCAGCTGTGGCTCACCTTCAATCTCACTGCTACAGGGTAGATTCCTCCCTGAAGTAACCACTTCACCAGTCCTGGCTGCAAATATGCAGTCTTTGTGGGTCTCCCCCAGGCTACCAGACCTACATGCTTGTCTTGAAACCTGACTGTGTGTAACTGCATTAACACATGGTACTGTCTAATCAAAATCCTTTCCTATCAGGACATCTGCAGGATGGTAGTTTGGTACTCCTGTGGTCTCAGGACAACCTACTATTGGCATTTTGTCATTCCCACTTACTGGCTTCCCCACCTTTTGTTCCCCACCTTGCCTCCCTCGACATTTGTATGCTACATGGCCCCTCTGGTTGCATTCAAAACATTTAACCGTAGGTCCTGGATGTATACTTGGACTAGTGGCTTCCCCTGCTACTGGCAGATTCTGTTGGGCAGTCTGGGCTGCCTACCATGGGTTCCTTTAGACCCATGAACAGCACTGGGTGTCCTTTTCCTGTGCAGTGATGCCCTGCTTGCTTGGTATAGGTCTCTCTTCTTCCCCAACTCATCTGAAGTGGCACATTGTCAGCTAATTGGATCCTCATGTCCTCAGACAGTGCTAAGGGCTTGTTCCCTCACCAAAAGGTCTGCCAGCCCTTCAAAAGTGGTGACTTGACATCCACTCACCCACCTATGAAAATAAGTAGTGGATCTGTTCAGCAACATATTCACACACATTTTCATCTGCCTTGCGTCTGTGGTCATGAAATCTTTTCCTATAAGCCTCAGGTGTTAGCTTAAATTCTAGCAAATAATTCTTAACAGCAGTATAATCAAATTCATGTTCAGATATCTTGGACAACACAGTTACATCTTTACCATGGAGTAAGGGGATCAGGAACCATACCCAGAGCCTTTGGTCAACATCATACTGTTTACACACCCACTCAAACATATGAATGAAACTATCAAAATTAACCTCTGTAAACTGTGGAAGAAATTTACTAACCTTTTGTGCTTCTGGGGTCCGGTTACTCCCTTCCCCATTACCTCCATGACTCTGGCGAAGAGTCAGCATCTCCTTTTCGTGTTGCCTCTACCTCCCCTCCTCCTCAGCTTCCAGGCATAGCAGTTTCTCATTCTCTTTAGCTTGTAGACATCTGTCTCTGCTGCTTCCATGTCCAAATGCCTGGCCTCCAACTCAAGTCTCTCTAGCTCCAGATGGATTTTTAAGTCCTCTGCAGAAAGGTTGAACTGTCCATTCTCTGAGTGTTGTACTTCTCCACAATCAGTCTGATCGTCGTCCTGGTTGCTATTTTCTGATGCAGCTGTGACCAAAGCTGCAATCATGTCTGCTTTAGTCAGGTTTCCATGCACCAGTCCTTAGCCTGGCACATCTGTCAACTGGCTCCTTGTCAGCTTACCATAGTCCTCTGCTGACATGCTTGCCTGCTGTCCCTGACTAAGCTAATAAAAATAAGACAATTGTGATCTGAACCTGAATATTTACTGCATGGTTGATTTAGAGTACAAAAACACATTTTAAAGTACAAAAACACTTTCTGTGATCACTGTACACAAACTACAGCAACTCATTATCCACACCATAAGCCAATTAGTATGTGATGTGGCTAGCTCACCATCTAACAGTATCTGATGTGGATAACCACCACTGCCAAACAATATGTGGTGTGGCTATCCCACCACTGCCAACCAATTAATGTGAGGCCTGTGCACTGGCCCAGTAATTAAGGAGCCTCAATCCTCACCACTAGCACAAGTGAGGGGCTTGCACATTGGGGGGGATAACAAGTACACACTTTTAAAAGTACATTTTCCCTTGAGCGCACAGAGATCACAGTCAGTCTTGGGCTGGTTTCTCCCTCTCTCCAGATCCTAATAAGACTCCCCACTGGCACAGCTATAGGGCTTGGATCTCAGCCGAGTAGTTAAGCAAAAACCTCCAGTACCCTCTGTCCAACCAGTGCTTTGTATTCCTGCCCAAGTAGCTGACACACATACACTTTGAGATTTTGTTTATATACAAACACACACTCCTGCGGAAAGCTGGCACAGGTTCTCCAGCTATGCCCCCTCCTGCCAGGCAATAAGGTAGTAATCACGGCCACCAACTACTATTAGCTACTAATAAGGCCCTTCCCAAAGGGTGAACAATTTCACTGTGTAATATTACTATTCTCTAAATAGTAAGTGTGCCGAACAGCAAGACTATTGGAGTAGCTTGGACAGTATCACCAAATATGTCCAAGTATTCTCTAAGAGCTGAAATTATCTCTACACAACACAGCCACAGTTGAAAGGTTTAAAATATTTAATAACACAAGACAATACTCAATTCAACACAATGACAAGAGTTCAGAGATCACAGGAAAATGCTTAAAACAATATTGGAGGATAGTCTGACCTAAATATGGGAAACAGCTAGACTAATCTGGCTAATTTCCTATCTAACTCTAAGACAGATACTAAGTTCAAAATAACTACTTCAATACAGAGAAAGCAAGTGCCTGGTGAATTATTGTCAGATCTAGACAAAATCCAAAATGCTCTCCTTTCTGTCGTTAAATTGATAACACTACTGCTGAGTCATTTCAGATTACATCATTCTTAACAGTTTTAATTTAGTTTCCCAGGTTCACAGAACTTAATTGCATTTCTTTTTGCAATCTGCACCTGCAGGAAGCCACAGCAATAAAATATGTTTTACATGTAAAATCTAATTAACACCTATCCTAAGACGATAGAAATAATTCCTTTTCCAGACATCCTGTTTTCCAAGCTTGAGATCAAACGGTCCTAAAATGCTTGACTTAGCTTTTTTCCAGCAGGGTGCACTGTGGTTACATTTTGAATCTCGGAACATAACACACTGTTAGGTAGTCCAATCTCACCTTTATTTTTACATATGGGTTCGGAGCCGATCCTCTGCTCCGACTCGGATGATTTTCCAGCTTTAAGACTTCTGGTTGGCTCGTGGCTAAGCAGGTATCACATGGTGCACCAGTGCAATCCCCAGATCTCGTTTGCTGTGTCGATGAGTTTGGATGTGCTTCTCTTGGCTCTGGCTAAGTTTTTGCAATTTTCATTCTAGTGTTTTTTTTTTTGAATCTTTATTGAATATATACAGTATAGGGCTTTATCCTTATTGTCTTGTGTGACCGTATTAGTGGTATCCTGCGTACCAGTAGTTGGGCGCAATTGCGCTTTACCTAAATCAGTTTTGGCGGTTTCGCCTTTTCCTGTTATTGACTGGAAAGTATACAGTTAGGATTTACCTAAATTGCCTTGTGGCCTTGTGTGACTAGTATTAGTAGTCTCCTTTATATCAGTAGTTGGGCACAGTTGCGTTTTTCTTGTCAAGATAATTAGTTTGGCGAGTTCGCCATTTTTAATCGATAGGGGCTCCTATTTATTATTTTCCTGTCAAGCGATTATTGTTGACTGGCGGTCTTTAGCGGGGATCTGCTAAAGTCTTAATTTCTTACAGTTGTTAATTTGCTACCCTTTGTGTGTGTGTGTGGTGTGGTATTCTTGGTCTGTTTGAATTAGAAGACCTGGTTCTTCACAGGGTTAGGCCCGTTTAACTTGGAGGACCTAGTCCTCATGTTGCATCCACTGTATTTTACTTAAAATTTTCTGTGGGACTGAATCTGTCTGTGGTTTAGTGAAAAACCTAGTTTCTGTCTTACACCAGGCTAGGCCTGTTTAACTTAGAGGACCTAGTCCTCGTGTAATTCTTCTGCAGGGCTAGGCCCATTTTAGTTAGAGGACCTAGTCCTCAGTCATTCTCTTTCTCTTTCCCCTCTGGTTGATTGTGTGTTGCAATGTCTAAGGATAGCAAGGAGCACAAACCCTCTGGGTTTAAAAAAATATATGGAGTACTCCCAGAAAATGTCTTTGGATGGCCACAGTAGCTGTGTCTACTGTTTGGGAGCCATCCATTTGCAAGAATAATGTTCTGTCATGCTTTCTCTCCTAGAGTGTTGCAGGAGAGGAAGAACAAACATACTCAGGGGTCTTTTGAAGCCAACCTTTGAGGAAGCTTTGTCTGGTTTTTCGGCTTCGTCTAAGTCTTCAAAGTGTAGATCAGGTTCAAAAAGGCCTTCTCCGGCACCGGCTAGTGTTTCGGAGCCGCCTGCCAAATTAACAACCTGCCTCCTCAACTCCTCAGTCTTCGGAGCCGAAGGAGAGCACTGTGGTTTTATTCGGTCACAGATACTTCGGTGCCGACCGAACCCTTGCAAATAGTTGACTCTGCTTCTCAGAGCTGGTCTGTAGAGTCCCTACCGGTCTCTTTGGTCAAATCTCCAGTGCCTGCTAGGTCGAGCTCCCCAACCTCATCTTCCAGGAGTCTTTCGGAAGATGATGTGGAGAGGGTAGTACTGAGACTCGAGTCATCTGCCCTGCCTAAATTTTTGTTGGCTCCAATCCAATCAGCTCCAGAGCCACTCGAACCACTCTTGTCTCCATCTGTGATTCCTCCTCCGAGCCATGTTGGTTTTTCAGAGCTGAAGTGCTCGTTACCAACGGAGGAACCCTTGGTTCTGGCTCCCCTTGCTGTTGCATTGGAGCAGAGTTCGGCTCCGACACGCTCTGCTCAGTCTGTCATGCCCAGGGACCGAAGCTGTTCTGTCGGTGCCGAGGGGGAGGGTTTGAATCTATCTTTGTCTATTCCGAGCCTTCATCTCTGTGTGTCTGCCAGGTTGAGTTCGGACCCAGCATCTGTCTCTGAGCCGATGGCTCGGGCTCCAGCACTGTCCTTTGTCTCGTCATAGCAGGGACGGTCTTCAGAGCCAGAGATCTGCTTTTGAGGTAATGAGTGTGTGACAATCTACAGCCCCTGCCAGTGGTACAAGCACTCTTTTCCCCCCCCCCAGGGCTTCCGCTTTGGTCTCAGTCCCTACTCTCTTTGGGGACAGCAGAGACCCACAGCCTCAGGAGCCACCAGCTGGTGGACACCACTCTTCCAGGGCCTTCCCAGAAGGTCCTTTCGAGGAGCCTCCTCGGAAGAGAGTATGCAAGAGGAAGCATATTGACTCCCAGGATGAGTCTCTGACATTGGACACTGACCTCAATGAGTCGGAAGGGTCCCCTAAGTCATCCTCTGATGTTTCCATTGTGGACATTCTAGAAATCCTTAAACAGAGGTGTGACTGGCCCACTGTCGACCCTTCTGATGAGTCAGTGTACCTGAATGCTTTTGGGTCTCAACCCTCTGCCTCTTGGGTATCTCCACCTTTTGATGAGCTAATGGATATGGTTAGTCGGAAGGTGTGGGATACTCCCGATGCCTTGGAGCCAGTCCCTAGAAGACTAAGTTCCTGTCTGCCCCTCGTCCAAGGGCGTTCCTGTAGATGCCATGGTGGTGGCGGCAGCCATGAAGGAGGAGTTGGTGGAGACTTCTTGTTTGGCAGATGAACAGAGGAAGAAGTCTCGACAGATGGACAGATTTGGGAAGTGTGTATTTAGTTCAACAGCTTTTACACTTTGATCCCTGAACTATCTTGCCCATTTCACGAGGTTGCAGAGGGATCTCCAAGGAGTTAGGATATTTCATGCAGGGTGCTTGTCCTGAGGGAGTCCCAGATAGGATCTCTGCTCAGTTGTTCACCCTAAATTCCATAGTTGACTCCTCCATGCAGCTTATATCTCATGTGGCTGATGGAGCGAGCAGAGCAGCAGGTTCAGGAGTTGCCTTAGGCGCCACTCCTGGATGCGCTTGTGTAATTTTGTGTAGCCGTTTGTCCACCTTCAATGCCCCATTTGATGGTTTCTCCTTGTTTGGTTCCAAGGTGAAAGATACTCACTCTGTGTGAACAGGAAGGAAAGACTCTCTCTGCTGTGAGTCCATTTTACCGTCCCCTCTCGACCATACCCCAAAGGTCAAATGGTAGGTAAGATGTGGTTCAAAAAGTCCCAGAGGGCCTTTCCAGACTGTGAATCCTCCTTCAGTGGCAGAGGAGGAAATGGTAGACTTCGCCCTAGAGGCAGGGGCGGTCCACAGTACCAGCAAGGCCATGGTTCCTTTCGAGGGCAGCCTTATCAGCACTCCTAATGTGGGGCCCAACTGCATTTCTCTGGGGACAGTCGGGGGTCGCATCTTTGTATTCAGAAGCCTGGCTAAATATAACCCATGACAAGTGGGTACAAAGAGTTGTTACCAGAGGCTATATCATACCCTTTTCCCTTCCACCGTTTGTTCCCAAGAAGATCCCTGATGTTCCACCCAATCTCAGGGATCAGGCAACTGTGAAGATAAAGTTGCTCTCAAAAAGAGTCATCCAGCCTGTGCCAGCAGACCAGATAGGATCTGGAACTTACTCCCAAGTTCTTTAGTCCCAAAATGAACTGGAGACTAGAGGCCAATATTGGACCGCAGCACATTAAATGACTCTGTGAAAAAGGACAAGTTTTGGATGGTAACACTGCAGTTGATACTCCCGTTGTTAGGGAAAGACTACTGGATGTGCTCTTTAGATCTCCAAGACTCCTACTACCATATAAAAATGGACAAGGCATCAAGGAGGTATCTGTGCTTCCAGCTGGGAGCCAGCCATTGTCAGTTTAGTGCTCTGCCCTTTGGTCTCACCACAGCCCCCAGGGTGTTCACCAAATGCATGGCAGTAGTGACAGCTCACCTGAGACGTCAGGGATTCAAGGTGTTTCCTTATTTGGACGACTGGCTCCTGACCACCCCCACCAGGCATCTACTTCTCCAAAACAGGGACACCACCATCCAGCTTTGTGCTCAACTAAGGATCTCCATAAATTGGGAAAAATCTGCATTACTGCCCTCCCAATCTGATTTTTATAGGCTCAGAGGTAGACACAGTGGATATGACAGTTCGTCTTCCCTCTGAAAGAGCACAAAACTCCATCTCACAAGTTTAGCAACTTCTCCCACTTCTGAAGGTCAAAGCAAAGTGGATTCTTCAACTTCTTGGAACTATGGCCTCTACCATTCTGTGTTAATACCTTTAGCCAGGTTGCACATGAGAATCCTTCAATGGCTCCTGTTCTCCCAGTGGTCGTTCCAATATCTACCGCTGAATCACTTTATTCTGCAGACAATCATGCAAAAAGGACCTTGCTCCCTTTGTGCCTGCCCAACCCGTTGCCACAGATGCCTCCCAGGTCGGGGGGGGCATTATCTGGGCAGGACTGTCCACAGCACATGGCAAGAACATGAGGCTCATCTGCATATCAATGTTCTGGAGATGAGTGGTGTTTCTGGTGTTGCAAGCACTTCAGGACCTTCTTCCTCCAGGGACAATTGTCATACAATCGGACAACATGTCGGTTGTGGTATATAAACAGACAGGGCAGTACCAGATCTTACCCACTCTGTCGAGAGGCCATGCAAGTTTGGGAATGGGCAATTTTCTTCCCAGTGCTTTCTGGTGACAATGTACGTTCCAGGGACAACCAATGTAACAGCAGACAAGCTGAGCCGGGCAGTCTTGCTGCCCCACGAGTTCTCTGAAATGGGAAATAGTGGAACAGATTTTCTGAAAGTGGGGACAACCTTGCTGTGACCTTTTTGCCAGTCCAGTCAATGCCAAGTGCAGCAGTTATTTTTCTATAATTCCTCCTCCGGGGGAAGCACCCAGAGACACTCTCGTACACGATTGGCCCACGGGACTGCTCTGTGCCTTTCCTCCATTCCCTCTTATCCCCAAAGTGATGCAGAAAGCCAACCAACTGGGAAGCAAGTTAATCCTTATTGCTCCTTACTGGCCTTGTCAGGTCTGGTTCCCCTTCCTCGAGCCTCTTCTGGACGATCCTTGATCCTGGACCCAGTTCCAGATCTATTTACCCACATGTCGGGTTCGCTACACCCCTCTCTCCACACCTTCAAATTGACAGCTTGGCTGCTCCAGTTCCATCTCTAGTTGGGCTTCATGATTCTTCATCAGTGTCCCATATTCTTTTATCCTCACATAAACCATCAACCAGAAGGCTTTATGACAGTAAATGGAAAAGTTTCTCTATTTAGGCACAGAAAATGAAAGTGGATCCTTACACTGCTCCCATTCCTGTAATTCTGGAATTTCTTTTGGAGCTTTTTCAGCAGGGATCTGCTGCAGCCACCATCAAGTACAATAGGAGGCTATCTCACATTTTTATTTGGGAGATCCAAATGTTAACCTTTTGTCGCATAAGTTATGTAAAACTTTCTTGAGGAGCCAATTTCCTGAGACCACCTTTACAGGAACCTATGGCTTCTTGGGACTTCAATTTTGTGATGTCCAAACTAACATCCCCTCTCTGAACCGTCTCATTCAGCTTCCTTAAAGTACTTGTCTTGGAAGACTGTGTTCTTGGTAGCTATTACATCAACCAGACGTGTTTTTGAGCTACATGCCCTGTCTAAGCCACCTTTTTTGACAGGGTTTCTTTACGTACCACCCCTTTGTTTGTTCCCAAAGTTTGTTCTTCTGCCACATTGAACCAGTCCATTGAGCTTTCTGATCTTCTTTCCCAGTCATGGCAATGCAGTGGACTATCGTTTTCAACAGTTGGATGTTCAGACAGCTGCGTGTTTATTTTCAACAGACCAAAGAATTTCGGAAGTCAGACCAGTTGTTCGTTTCCTTTTCTGATTGCAGATTGGGCTTACCAGTTTCGAAGATGACATTGTCTAACTGGATTTCGAGTTGCATAGCTTTCATCTACAGCTCGGAGGGCAGATCCTTAACCCACAAGATCAAGGCTCACTCTACCAGGTCTCTGTCTACCTCTGCAGCCTTCCAAGCCAGGGTACCAGTTGATCATATCTGTGCAGCAGCTACGTGGGCTACCCCTCACACCTTCATTACTCATAAGTTGGATTTGGCTTCTAGGGGTAGAGCATCCTTTGGCTCCACGGTGCTCAGGAGTATCTTACAATGAGCCACCCAAGAATAAGGTGCTAGGGACGCTGTCCCATATGTAAAAAAAAAATGAAGGTGAGATTGGACTACCTAACATAAAGAAGTTATGTACTCCCCATAACGTTCCATGTTGGTAGTCCAGCTCACCCTTCATTTTTACCAGCCCCTCCTCCTGCCCCCATCCTGGAAGATCTGGAGGTTCATAGGTTCATACCAGGCTATCTGCCCTGGGGCATTTATAAGCCTAGCGCGATTGTATTTGGCTTACGCCACCCCTTGATTTGAGTATACTGTGCCCTTTTTAAAGTTTAGTTTACTGTGCCTCTGTCTAATAGTGACACGGAAGTAATCCCCGGGACAAACCTATGATCCCCCATCCACTCATCAAGATTCTTCTTTGAGAGTCTGTGAGGTGTGCTCTGCCTAACATGAATTTGAATTCTATTCCAGAGCGAAGGGAGCCTCTGGGTTATGAATCTGTCCCTCCAGCATGTTCTATTTATTTGTGCTAAGGTTCAATTCCTTCGAGCGCGTGGCTCTAAGGGATTTAGATTTACTGAGGTGGAGCATGTTCATTAAGTCTGAGTTGGACATAGCTTTATATGTCAGGCATAGATCGCCTCGAAGTAGGCGGTATGCAGCTGAGTAGAGCTGGAGATTTTTTAACCGAGCAGCATATGGCATCTGTTTGAGTCCCTTGATCCTCCTGGTGAGGTACTTTTGGGGTCTTTCTAATTGCTGCAGGTGTCTGGTAAGGTACATCCCAAAGGGGGCATTGTATTCTATGATGGGCCTGATGAGGGATGAATAAAGGGGCACGATTACCTCTCGATCTTACAAATGTCTTCAAACACCTCCAGGACTGCATGGATCAGGCAATCCCTAATAAAACCAAGACTCTTTCCACCAAGCGCAAACGTCCAGTCTGGTGGACCCCAGCCATAAACAAACTTTACAATAAGAGGAGAAAGCTGTTACATGATGGAGCAAAATCCATGAAAGAGAAGACACCTTTGATCATTATTAGTAAAAAAAAAAAATACAAGCACTCATAAAATCATCCAAGGCCAATTTTGAAAGAAAAATTGCCATAGATTCAAAAGACAATCATAAGGCCTTCTTCAGCTATGTTAGAAACCTGGGTGGAAACTCCCAGATATGCTCAGAGTTGGTCCAAAATGATACAAAAATCACTGAACCCACAGACATTGCCAACATACTGGCAGACTGGTTCAGTGCAAACTTCACCCTCTCTCCCCCACCCAAAAGGAGAGAACTATCCCAGCGGAGTGCAGCCTCCCAGACGTCTCCAATGCGCAGGTGAAAGCTGCTCTCTCTAAAGCTAAAAACACAGCATCAATGGGACAGGATGGTGTCCCCGGCTGTGTGCTACACGAACTCAATGAAGAACTAAACCCGCACATAAGGCAGCTGTTTAATCTTAGCCTTACCACAGGATACGTGCCCAAGGAGTGGCGTATGGCAACTGTGGTCCCACTCCACAAAGGCGGTGCCTCTACGGACCCTGGTAATTACCGCCCCATAAGCTTAACAAGCCTGGTCTGCAAAGCTATGGAGAGGATCATAATGGAACTCATAAACAAAGACGTAGGGGACTTGCAGACATTGGACCCGACCCAGTTTGGCTTTGTCAAGGGCAGATCATGCCTTTTGAACTTGGTCGACTTCTTCGAAACAGTCAGCAAGGCCATTGAGGGAAAGGCAGTCCATACAGCCTACCTTGACCTTGCAAAAGCTTTCGACACAATACCCCACTCGGGTATTATAGAGAAACTTACCAGCTTAAATGTAAACCCATATGTCACAAGATGGGTTGCAAACTGGCTAAAGGACAGAACCCACAGGGTTAGAGTAGCTGGCGCCGTGTCAGACTCCAAGCCGGTCACAAGTGGTGTCCCGCAGGGCTCAGTCCTTGGCCCCCTGTTCGGCATCTACTTCTTAGAAGTACAGGCTAACATAGGAGGACTATGGCTGGCAAAGTTTGCAGATGACTGCAAACTGGGAGCCATAGTGGAAAGTACATCTGACACAGATATCCATCAGAGGGGTCTCACGGAAACTGATAGCTGGTGCCAGAGCCATGGCCTGAAGTTAAATGCCAAAAAATGTATAGTCATACCCTTCGGGGAAAAACAAGGTAACCCCAAGCTACCATATAGGTGGCAATCCACTAAGCACAGAAGAGGTCATCAGGGACCTGGGGACCCAGGTTGACAGTGGCCTTTCTTTTGACACTTGCATTGCTAAAGTGGTTAGAAAAACCTTCTACATTTTCCACCTGATCATGAAGGGATTCACATCCAGATCAGTTGAGGTTATTGTTCCCCTGTACTCTTCACTTATCAGACCAATGATAGAGTACAATGCCCCATTCGGGATGTATCTCACCCGACACCTACAGCAATTGGAGACCCCAAAAGTTCCTCACCAAAAGGATAAAGGGACTCCAAAATCTGTCATATGCTGCCAGACTGAAGAAACTCCAGCTCTATTCAGTCGCATACAGTCTGCTCAGAGGTGACCTGTGCCTGACCAAGGCCATGTCCAACCCAGAATTAATGGGCATGCTCCCTCAAAAAATCCAAATCTACCAGATCCACTAGAGCAAGCGACTTAAACCTTAGCACGGATATAAATAGGACATGCTGGAGGGATAGATTTGTCACCCAGAGACTCCCTATGTTGTGGAATAAAATCCCAGTCCATGTGAGGCAGAGCACCTCGCTGGCTCTAAGAGAAATTTTGACCGGTGGATGGGAGATCATAGGTTTACCCCGGGAATCCTCTGTGTCACTGCTGGACAGAGTCACAACAAACTGATGGGCACAGTATTTTTTAACATAAGGGGTGGCGTAAACCACAAAAAACTCTGGGCTAGGCTTATAAATGCCTTAGGGCAGATAGCCCACCTCATCACGAAAGGTTTATACTAGGCTATGTAGAAGGTCTTTCTAACCACTTTGGCAATGTGGTTGTCAAAGGAGAGATTGCTATCAACTTGGGTCCCCAGATCCCTAATTACTTTCTCTGTACTTAATGGGTTACCACCTATGTGGTAATCTGTGGGCACATTGTTTTTGCCAAAGGGTATGACTATACACTTTTTGACATTTAGCTTTAGACCATGGCTCTGGCACCAGTTATCCGTCTCTGCGAGACCTTTTTGAAGGATGTTTGTGTCAGCTGGAGAGTCAATTATGGCGCCCAGTTTGCAGTCATCTGCAAACTTGGTGAGCCATAGTCCTCCCACGTTGGCCTGTACCTCAGAAGTAAATACCGAACAAGAGAGGTCCCAGGACAGAACCTTGTGGGACACCACTTGTGACTGGTTTCAAGTCTGACATGGCTCCAGCAACTCTGACTGTGTTCTGTCTTTGAGCCAGTTTGCGACCCATCTTTTGACATAGGAGTTTATATTTAGGCTGGATAACTTATCTATGATGCCAGAGTGGGGTTTTATGTCAAATGCCTTTGCGAGGTCCAGATAGGCTGTGTGGACTACCTTCCCTTCATCTATGGCCTTGGTGACTGTTTCGAAGAAGTCGACCAGGTTCAAAAGGCAGGATCTGCCCTTGACGAAGCCAAATTGGGTAGAATCTAGTGTCTGTAGGTCCTCAATGTCTTTGAGTTCCATGATCCTCTCCATAGCCTTGCATACTAGGCTAGTCAGGCTTATGGGGCGATAGTTTCCAGGGTCTGCAGAGGCGCCACCTTTGTGGAGTGGGACCACTGTTGCTGTACGCCATTCTTTGGGCACATAGCCTGTAGTGAGGCTGAGATTGTACAGCAGTTTTACTTGAGGGATTAGTAGTTCTTGGAGTTCATGTAGGACGCAACCCGGAACGCCATCTGGTCCCATGGAAGCAGTGTTTTTTGCTTTGGAGAGGGCTGCCTTCACCTGAGCATTAGAGATGTTTGGGAGGCTGCATTCTGCCGGGATAGATACTTGCTCTTTGGGGAGGAGGGGGTGGAGAAGTTTGCACTGAACCTGTCTGCCAGGATATTGGCGGTCTGTGGGTTCAGTGTATTTTTTGTCGTTTAGAATCAACTCAGAACAAGTCTGGGAGTTGCATCCCAGGTTCCTAACATAAGTGAAAAAAGCCTTATTGTCTTTAGTGTCCTGTGCAATTTTTCTCTCTAAGCTGGCCTTGGAGGACTTTGAGGGATCGTAATTTTTTGCTAGTACTGATCAGTGATGCCTTCCCTTTTAGGGATTTTGCTCCATGTAGTAGCTTCCTCCTTTTGTTGTACAGTTTATTTATGGCTGGGGTCCACCAGACTGGACGCCTGCCTTTGGATGATTGGGTCTTGATTTTGTTTGGGATAGCATGATCCATGCATTCCTGGAGATGTCCGTAGAATGCGTTTATATAGGATTCTGCAGTTTGGGCCGTAGTTTCCACTGGCCCTGGGGCCTTGAAGGATTCCACTTCAGTTTTGAGAAGTGTGAAGTTAACTTTTGAGAAGTTTTTCACTGTGGTTTTCTGGGCTGGAGGTGGGGTCGGGATGTGGATATCCAGCGAAATTAATTTATGGTCTGATCTTACCAATGAGGGATATACTTCTGGTATGGAGCATAGAGTCCCCATGTTGGTAATGATCAGGTCTAGTATGTTTTCCCCTCTTGTGGGAGTGGTGACTAGTTCCATAGCATTTGAGTTTATAAATTCCAGGAACATTTGGGCTAAGGTGCTGGGGCTTGAGTAATGCTCCCAGTCTGTTTGGGAAGTTGCCCAATATAATGGTGTTCGGAGAGATCTTAGTGTTCTCCAATGTTTTCAGGAAAGCTGAGTGGGATTTTTGACTGAGGGTGGTCTGTAGGATGCTATAAACTGAAAAGCAGTCTTGCCCACTGTCAGTTGCACATGGATGGTCTCAGATACTTTGTGCACTGCCACTAACCTGGAGGTGTGGATATCCTTGATAAATATAGAAACTCCCCCTCCTTTTGTGGTTCGGTCCGGGTTTTGGGGCTGAAAAGCATGATATGAGGTATAACCTGGTAGTGCTAGGGTGCTCTCTGGAGCCTTGAACCAGGTTTCTGTCCCTGCACAGATATCTATGTTCTCCATACTGAGGAGAGCTTAGAGTGCGTGCATCTTGGGGTTAAGACTTCTGGTGTTTAGCAGCATTACCCTTAGTTTCTTGTTCCTTGTGCTGTCTATGGAGGTGGGTTTGACTTTTGAGCCTTGCCTAAAAAAGGCACTATGGGGGTGGCAAGAGCCTTTGCCAATATCCGAAAGCTCAGGGGTGACAGGTGCAAGCCGTCCCTAGCGAAGCAACGTGGCTTGTCTAGCATGTCATCCCAGGCTGACAAGACACTGGATCCCCTTTGAATGACACCAACATTTTAGCCAATTTTTAAAATCGATCATTTTGTCTTTATACTGTGGCATCATTCTAGGTGAGGGTAAGATGCTGCTCAAGGTCAGGATCATACCGGCCTGGGCTATATGATCAGAGAGCTCCTGTCTCTTTTCATGTAGTCGAGGGAGGTACATCTCAGGTCATTCACGCCAGCATGTACAATGACTGAGTCATATTTGTATTTGCTTTGGAGTGACCTGAGTGCTTGCGTTATGTGGCGGATCCTAGCACCCAACAGGCAGCTCACTGTGACCTTCTCTTTATTTAGCCTGGTGAGCGGGACATCAGTGTGTCTGACAGTCACCTATTACAAGGGTATCAATTGTGTTATTCAGCCTTAAGGGCTGTGACTGCTTGGCACACTGACTTTGTGTGCTATGTGGTGTACGTGTTTTGTTTTGGGGGTAGCGTTTGCTTGGATGTCTGCTTTGGAGGTCTCTGTTGCTTAGGTAGATTTTTATTTAGAGCCTCCGAGTATGTTTTTGTGTTTTTTGTTCGCTGTTGTGGTGGGACTGTGATACTGGAATTGTGTTGTGAGGTTACCTTCTCCTCCTGACTGGTGACACCAGTTTTGAGATGAGAGCTCAGCCTCCAATTTGGCTATATGGTTGCATCTCTCACATATATTTGAACCTGTTTGGAGGAGGAGAGGGTTGTCTGTGTACATGAGACAGTTGTAACATTGCCTCAAAATTCCCAGATTCACCAGTTGGACTGGAGAGGATTGACTGACCTTTGGACATGCTAGAGTAATATAGGGAACTGAATTAAAACAGACCAATAGGGAACAAGGTAATCGTAGAGAGTATAAGAGTAAGTAGTGCTTATGGTTTATTAGTGCTAACTTGTAAGATTACTTATTTGGACCAGTGAGGGGCCTTAGAATGAGAATATGGTGTTTAATTTGAGAGCAGTTCTAAGGGAAAAAGTGAAGAGCAGACTTTGTGGAGCCAGGAGTTTAAACCCAATTAGGCGGCACAAAAAAAAAAAACGTGCAAAAGACAGTTTTAAGAGAGGAGATCAAGGAGTTTGGAATTGACCCAAAATGGCCAATAAAACTACAGTTTCAAGGCAGTAACCACTCCCACAGGGACAGGCAGGCTGCTCAATGTTTATCACTGCCACTGATGAACACAATGGCCTCCAAGAAACTTACAAACAGTTCAGAACAGCAAATCTGTAACTGATTTTTAAATCTCAGAAAAATGGGGAAAAAAGCAAGATTTTTTTTGTTTTTTTTGTTTAAGGAAAGCAGAGGTTCACAAGTATCAACAAGTTAGAACAGTGCAGTAAATGACCCCACACTTGAGTGCTAGGCCAGAGACGGATAAAATGCAAGTTTTAAGAAAAAAAAACGATTTTAAAAATAAGTGCAGGCAAGAAATTCAGTAATCTGCTCTAGGTTGTGTTCTAAATACAGTTACCAAGACAGAAATCAAGTTTAACAAGCCAGAAAATGCTCAAAAGTAGGCAGCAATGCAGAAAAACTTAAATAATCTGAAGCAAAATACTTAATCTCAAAAGTGGCTCCTTTCTTCTCTCACTGTTTTCTCCTCTTGGTGGGTGCTTCACCAACAGCCAACAAGTCCAAAATGACACCAAAACCACGAGGCAATCGGGTTTTAAGAGAGGGAGATCAAGGAGTTTGGAATTGACCCAAAATGGCCAATAAAACTATTGTAAAATTCTTGGTTGGCAACCCTTTAGTATTGGTTTGTTGGCTAGGGATTTGTTTCTATTTCTATCGCTAGTGAGCAGCAAACAAGATCTGGGGATTGCACTGGTGCACAATGGGATACCTGCTTAGCCATGAGCCAACCAGAAGTCTTCAAGCTTGAAAATCGTCCGAGTCGGAGCCGAGGATCGGCTCCAAACCCATATGTAAAAATGAGGGGTGAGATGGACTACCAACATGGAACATTATGGTGAGTACATATCTTTTTTCTTACATTTGTTACACAAGCATGTGGATCCTATTAATATTTACAGTGACAGTTATTTACAAAATCCTATCTAGCTAGGCTGGCAGCCTTCACAAGCTTCCACCAACACACTGGTTTGCCAGTCAGCTATGAAGTGTGTAGTATTTGGATGTGTTTGGTACTGGCTATTTTCGTGTGTTGCAGTGTATCACTGCAGCTAAATTCCAGTTAAGTGAGTGTGGATATCTCAGATTATTACTTCAGTCTGGGGGATGGGGTTGGGGTATGATGGATGCTTGAAAGGGCAGGGCAGCATGGATGTTTGGGTGAGGGCGGTGTGTAGTATTACTAGAATGTAGAGCAGAGATTGAAAAAACTGTCTGTACCCATGGTTAGTGGACAACTTTAGTGAAATGATTTGGAGTGAAGCATACCTTTTACTTTGTTCCAGTCTTTTTATGCAATATTTTCTCTGACTGGGATTTGTACTTCTGTCACATTCCAGGAGACAGTCTTCATTGCATCATTAGTTCCCGCTACAGAGTTTAGAGCTGTTCTCAGTCCTTGTATCTTGCTGAACCTTAATCATTCCCCTGCTTTGCCCAGTTTAGCATTCAGAGACATCTCCTGGTCTAGAATAAAACCTTGAATGCAAGTTAGACAGTACCCAGACTGATGGTTTGACAGGCACTCATTTGAAGGAGTAAAACTTCCCCCTCCCTACCCACATAGCAAGGTAACCTTTTAACCACAAGTTAACAAATAATACTCTGTGTACTAACATTGTCCTTTCACATTGATAGTAAGTGGGAATAACTCATTATTTGTCCTCAAATGTAAGATAAAGTAAGCATGAGATTTTTAGGGTATTAGGCTTCAATTCATAGCTTAAATGGCTTGCCTATCATAGGCATAGCCAGCAGCCTTTATCACTTTAGTGGCTACAAGCAAAAACATTGTCTATTGCATTTTATTTCATTATCGGGAATTTTACATGCAGTACAGTGTGCAAATCAAAGGAGGAAGGGAGCACTCAAGGTAGATCTCATCATGAGATTCTCTACCAGCCTCATTTTCTAAGTACTGTGTACTTTGACGAGCATTTGTAAGCATTAAAATTTAAGTCCCATCCCTTGCATGAGCTTGCCTAAGTTAGAGAGCATTTGCCTGCAATGTGTAGATATCCTGGAAAAACTTAGATAGTTAAGTGAAACTGATTACTGCCTCACAAACTTGCAAAGAATGTTATGGGCTGTTTCCTTTAGGAGCAATTAAATGCTCTCTAATATCCCATGTGTTTATTTTGTCCTCACCCTTTGACCTTATTCCCCAGCCTTAAAACATTTTTCTTCAAATCAAATTCACTTCATTTTTCTACAAATCTCTACTAATCAGTTCTCTTCACTTCGCTCCACTTTAGATTACCCTCAGTCCAGCAGTGTCTGAAGATGAGTCATCATAGCTGGGCCCTCCCTGTGTGGCCTTGTTTCAACCACACTTTACACTTCCTTTTTTTTTTTTTTTTTTGAATGACCCTTAGTTGATTTTATTTCCTTCTGCTTCCATTGCCTTAACTCTTTGTGTTTTTGTCCTCACTTTACCTCAGTTTGTTTTGCCATTGAACTTTATCTTGGACTCTCGTGGTAACCCATTCCTCTTGTTACTGCTTAGTCTGGATGCTTTCTACACTGAGTTTTCATTTGTCATCTTCACAATCATTAGCTCCCATTTAATTTCTGGCAGATTTTAAATAACCCTGCTCTGCTATCTGCACCTGCTTCCTTTTCTTCACAAGAAATGTATGACCACCTATTTTATGCAGCAAGACTCTTACCCTTACTGTTCCACCTCTAATATAGCTAGAAAAAAGTGTTATAGTTCAGCTGGTGTATTGTTTTTCAGCTGTAACCTCCATTGCCCCAGTGCAGGTTTTATATAAAATTGTCATAAATATTTGGGTGCACCTTCCCCCATGGCACATTTGAATTTCTTATTGTTTGATATGCGCAATATAATCATATCTTTCAAGTGGACAGCATGGCCATGAGTACATTTCTCAGGATTTAGGATGAGACTATAGCTTTATTTTTTCTTATACCTGGTCATACGTAATATGCATGGTCCCTTTCGAGGGCGGCCTTATCAGCACTCCTAAAGTGGGGCCCGACTGCATTTCTCTGGGGCCAGTCGGGGGTCGCATCTTTGTATTCAGAAGCCTGGCTAAATATAACCCATGACAAGTGGGTACAAAGAGTTGTTACCAGAGTGGTCAAAACAGTCTTATACATGCGTCACTTTGATTTAATTTCACCTATTATCTTATAAAGTTCTGATGCCTGGGCCAGCCTTTGACTTCCTGCAGGCAGGAATCAATACTGCAACAGAGAACCTACATAAACAACAATTGACAGATTTCTAACTTTCCTTTTCCTAGTAGTCAAGTAAAGGATAAGTGAAAAGTGGTGCCTCAGTGGGTGGACCTTACTCAGAATAAAGGGTCCCTTTTGCATCCCAACTAGAGTACTCTAAGGTTGACAACTTGGATTATTTCACCCTAATACTAACTTGGGTACAAGAATTCTGAGGGCACATGTACTTTTTTAAAGGAAAACTCCACCCTTGCACTAAAAAAAAAACATTTTTTCACTATCTTTGTTTCCTGATCTATTTTAACACCTCACAATCACGCTTAAGTGCTTTGTTTGTAATTTTTGCCTGTTTCCCACAGCATGACTACCAATGGGGCTTGATGTATCAATGTGATCTTGTACTAACTCAAGAATTTCTTCTTCCCATAATACAATTTCAACACTGTCTGAGCCAAACACAAATGAGGATGATTAGACAGAAAAGAAGCAGTCATTTTTCAGAAGGTAAAGAAAATAAGTGACCCTCCCAAATCCCGTTGTATGTCAATGTCATGGGAATTCAAAGTTACTACTTTGACATGAGTCATACAAAGTATTATGGGAAAGAGGCTTGAGGAGTACAATATCACATTGATACATCAAGCCCCATTGGTAGCCATGTTGTGGAAAACAGGCTAAAATTACAAATAAAGCACTTGAGTGATTTTGATGTGTTAAAATAGGTCAGGAAACAGAGTGAAAAGTTTTTTTTAGTTCTAGGGTGGAAATTTCCATTAATAAGATACCTCTTTATTGAATGATCACTTATGACCTAGGCAATCATACATTTAAATAAATTAAAACAAACTATTTTGACATTTTCAGCTGCAAAAATTATACTTATCTATACAGTTACTGTCAAACATTACCTAGCTCATTAATTTCGAGCTTTCACTCAAACCTCATTCCTTCTCCAAAACTGTATTCTGCATGTATTGCTGTGCTTTGAGAATCTTCCTAGTATTGGTGACTGCAGCAGTGAAGATTATAATGAACATAGTTATGAACTTGCTTTAGATGTTGATGTTAGAGTGCATTCACTGTTTCAGTCTAGTTTCCTTCCCACCTACTTCTTTTTTTGTCTCATTTGATCCTTGGGTTGGTAGTGGGTATCCTGGTTATGCATTTTTTCGCCTCCTTTCCTTCTGCTTACCAGGCCATCTACTTTTGATCTTGTACTTTCTTGAGAATGTGATTTGCGGACTTCTGAGGTGGACTGGTGTTTCAAGGGATTGCCCCCTTTTGGCCCACTTAAGTTCTGGGGTCCTCTCACCTGGCTCTGACAGGGAAGAAATATTTAAAGGTGGTGCCAGATCACAACCTGTTATACTACCAATGTCCTTGCGTGGCAATAGAAACGTTTGCTGAGACCTTGGGGGAAATTATAGCTCGGTTCGTAAGCTGGCTGTAACCTGTCAGTAGGATATTCCAATTGTGATGTCTACAAGGACGAATGTATTCAAACATCTACATTTATGGTTAGGTTTCTAATGCAAATTATGATTAGTGTTCAGCTTTCATTTTGTTCATAACTAAATTCAGTCTTTCATCTGCTTTCAGTATTTCTTCCACTTCATCTACAGGTACTTAAAAGTTCTGGGATTGTTTCTTGACAGTTTTCTGTGCCTAGGCCATCGTATTTGAATTTGGTTAAAATACATGTGTAATTATATATATATATATATATATATATATATATATATATATATATATATGTATATATGTATATATGTATGTATATATGTATGTATATATATATATATATATATGTATGTATATATATATGTATATATATAGTTATTTCTACTGGAGGCTTCTTTTAACTGTGGGAGGAAAGTCCACTCCATCCACCCCCCCCGAGCACAATATATTAAAGTGCAAAATTATTGTCCGTTTTCAGTTAACCATGTTTAGCTAAAATTGGTAACCCATTTGTTTCCATGCTATTGGGAAATTCAGTGTGAGGTGAGAGCTGACTGAGTTGCTGTCACAAATAAATGTTCTGTAGTCCTATCTCGCCTTCATTCTTACTCTTGGGATCGGAGCCGAATGTCAGCTCTGACTTGGCCATACTCTAGAGCGAAAACTTCTGGTTGGCTCGTGGCTAGGAGGTATCCCATGATGCATCACTAAAACAACCCAGATCTTGTTTGCCACTTGAGCTTAGATGTGATTCTTCTTGGCTGTGGCTAAGTGAAATGTTTCAATATATTTGACTAGTTGTTGGATAAAATCTTATTTTGGTAGTTTAGTGAGTTTCTTGCAGTCTGTGTCTGTTTCAAACTAATTGCTGCTTCGTTTCTGTGTGTACTGCTTGTACTTTGTTTGGCCATTCTTCCGTTGGCCTTTTCTGTATCCCTGCATTGCTATCCCTTGTGCTGCTGGTTTCCTTTTGTGTTTCCTTTCCCCTTGGGCTAAGTCCATTTAAGTTAGAGGACCTAGTTCTCAACCTGTTTCTCTCATTGGGTAGACCCGTTTAAATTAGAGGACCTAGTCCTCTGTTCCCTTTCCGTCTCTCCCTGTGCTAGGCCAGTTTAAATTAGAGGACCTAGTCCTTGGTTTTTTTTTTCTCCTCCTCTTAGGGCTAGGCCCATTTAAATTAGAGGACCTAGTCCTCTGTTTGCCTTGTTTGTCTATTCTATCTGTTAAATAGAGTTGTTGTGTATTGTTAGTGCAAAAACAACTATGTCAAGACACTAAGGGTCATAAGCCTTCAGGCTTCAAAAAGTGTACTAAATGTGCCCAGAAAATGTCAACTGATGGGCACAATCTGTGTACTGTTTGGGAGCTATCCACCTCCAAGAGTCTTGCCTGTTCTGTCATGCTTTCAGTCCTCATGTTCTTCAGGAGAGGAAGAACAAACTTATTTTGAAAGGACTATTAAAACATTCCTTTGAGGAGGAATTGGCATCATCATCATCCAGCTCTAAATCGCCTTCCTCTTCGAAGAAAAGACAGACCAAAAGCTACAAAAAAGTGGTCTCCCACCCATTCTGAATCGTCGTAGCCTCCAGACAAAACTACCAGTGACAGCACCCTCATCGGCTCCACTGGATTCTGTGCCGACAGAGGTTAGTCTAGTGGATCCATCATTTTTGGCTCCAGGAGCTTCAGAGCCAGCCAGCTTAACACAGACTGGATTTCCTGACCCTTAGGTTGCCTATATTCCAGCGATCTAGATCCCCCACTCTATCTTCCAGGTCCTCTAGGAGCCTGTCTGATAAGGACGTCTAGAGAGTGGTGCGGAGACTGCTTCAGTCTTTGGCGCTGGCAAATTTACTTTCGGCTCCATCCCAGCCTAATGTGCTCTCACACCCTGCCAGTGTTCCTCCTCCAAGCTTCTCTGAGCCTTCAGAGCTAGAGTTGTTGGTGCCTTGGGTTGTGGAAAGGTCGGTTCCAGCTATCTCAGTTGGTCTCTCGATACCGATATCCGCTCCGACCCTTTTGGTGCCATCCGTGGGGTTTAGGGTTCCTCAGTTCTCTGCTTGGGCCCGAGGGGGATGCTTCAAATTAAACTTTGGTTCCGAGCCTACCTCTCGGTGCTTCGGCACGGGTGAGCTTGGATCCCACATCTGCCTTGGAGCCCATTTCCTCATCACTGAGGACTGTCTTTGCATCTTCGGAGAGGGAATCCTCAGAGCTGGGAGGATCGACCTTTGAAGTGATGAGTGTGCTGTCCAGATCTTCAGTTTCAACTAGAGGTACCGACACTTTTCCCCCTAAAGCACCAACTTCAGTCTCAGCTCCCCCTCTCTCTCTCTCCCAACAATGTAGAGACTCTCAACCTCAGGAGGCCTCCATGAGTGGTCCCCAGTCTTCCAAGGTCTCCCCAGAATACCTTTGAGGAACCGCCTAGGAAGAAAACTTGTAAGATACTGACCTCGAGGAGTCAGAAGGGTCCCCTACGTCATCCTCTGATATTTTATTTGCAGATGTCCTTGAAATCCTGAAGAGGCAGCTGGCCCACAACATTCCCTTCTGATAAGTCCAGTGTACCTGAAGGCTTTCGGGTCTTAACCCTCCACCTCTTGGGTGTCATCTCCTTTCAACGAGCTACTGGATTTAGTGAGTTGAAAGGTGTGGGAATCTCCTGATTCTGTGGAATCTGTTCCTAGACCAAATAAATTTTTGTCAGCACCCCAGGACAAGGGCTTTCCAGTAGATGCCATGGTGGTGGCAGCAACCACCAAAAAGGAACTTGCTGAAAATTCCTCCACTGTCTATCCATTGAACAAGGAGTCTCAAACGATAGATAGGTATGGGAAGTGTTTTTTTTTCTTCAGCAGCTTTTACACTTGCTGAACTACCTGTCTCGCTTCACAAGGCTCCACCGAGATCTCCTAAAAGAGCTGGGAGATACTCTACAGGATAAAGTATCTGATGCGGTATCTCAGAAGGTTAACGCACAAATGTCTACCCTAAATTCTATTGTGAACTCCTCCATGAGGCTATCGTATGCAGCGGATGGAGCGAGTAGGGCAGTGGGTTCAAGAGTCTCTCTTAGAAGACACTCCTGGATGTGTTTTTGTAACTTTGCAGAGGCCTTTAAGTCTACGTTTACCAACGCCCCCTTGACAGATCCCCATTGTTCGGAACAAAGGTAAAGGACACACCAGGTTCAAGCAAGAAGGAAAAACCCTGTCTGCTGTGGGAGTCCGTTTTTCTGTCCCTTCTAGACCCTATCCCAATGGGCAGAAGGGTGGCAAAATGTTGTTCAAAAAAGAGGGTTTTTCAGGATGCACAAAGTGATTCCTTCTCCAGAGGCAGAGGAGGAGGAAATAATGGTAGATGCCACCCTAGAGGCAGAGGAGGCCCACAGAACCAGGGAGACGGTGATTCCTTTCGTGGTCTTCCCTATCAGCGCTCCTGAAAGGAGGTCTGACTGCACATCTTTGGAGCCAGTCAGGGGTCGTATTTCTTTACACTCAGAACCCTGGCACGACATCACTCAAGACAAGTGGGTATTAAAGATTATTATCAGAGGTTACCATATTCCCTTTTCTCCACCCACTGAGACCAGACAAATCCCAGATGTGCCACCTAATCACAGGAATTCAGCAACTCTAGAAATCCAAAAGTTGCTTGTAAAGAGTCATCCAACCCATCCCCGGAGACCAAGTAGGATTAGGGACTTGCTCCAGATTCTTTTTGGTGCCGAAAAGAACAGGGGACATGAGACCCATTTTGGATCTCAGCAAATTGAACGAATCTGTACAGAAGTCCAAGTTCCAAATGGTCACTTTACAGTTGATACTCCCGTTGTTAGGGAAATACATTTGGATGTGCTCCATAAACCTCCAAGATGCATACTACCATATCAAAATGGACAGGGCATCGAGGAGTCACTTACGCTTCTGGCTGGGAGCCAGTCATTAGCAGTTCCACGCCCTGCCCTTTGGTCTCACCACAGCCCCCAAGATGTTCAGGTGTATGGCAGTGGTTACGGCTCACTTGAGATGTCAGGGATTCCAAGTGTTTCCATATCTGGACAACTGGCTCCTGACTGCGACCACCAGGCATCTGCTGTTACAGGCCAGGGATGCTACCATTTCAACTTGCCTGCAGTTAAGAATTACAGTAAATTGGGAAAAACCTGCATCGTTGCCCTCTCAGCATGTGAATTTTATTGGTGCCGAAATAAACACAGTTTCAATGAGGGCTTATCTCCCTGTAGAAAGAATTCAGAGTCTAAGGGAACAAGTCTTGAGCTTACTTCCTCTAAGAAAAGTGAAAGCAAAGGTGGTGCTCAAGCTATTGGGGACAATGGCTTTGACAGTAACACTAGTTCCATTAGCTAGACTGCACATGAGGGTCCTGCAGTGGTTACATTTTGCCCAGTGGTCACTGCAGTATCTACCTGTCTCACCCCATCCTGATAACAGATTTGTGCAAACAGGATCTTCGCTGGTGGACCCAGACCAGCAATCTAAACACAGGCAGACCTTTTGTCCCCCATCCCCAGTTGCCACTGTGACCACGGATGCCTCCCAGAGAGGGTGGGGGGGGGGCATTATCTAGGGAGAACAGTCCAAGGCACATGGCAGGAACACAAGGCTCATTTGCATATCAATGTCTTGGAGATGAGAGCAGTGCTTCTAGTGTTGCAAGCACTTCACAGCTTTCTCTCTCTAGGGACAATTGCGATCTGCCCGGACAACATGTCGGTGGTGTTGTACTTAAACAAGCAAGGAGGGACCAAATCTTACCCCCTCTGCAGAGAAACCCTTCAAGTGTGGGAGTGGGCAGTGTCTTCCCAGCACTTTCTGGTCGCAACACATCCTGGAGAAATCCAGCGTCATAGCTGACAGGCTCAGCAGGGCTATTGATGCCTCAAAGTGGTCTCTGAACACATACATTGCGGAACAAATTTCACAAATGGGGTTAGCCTTGCTGCACTCTCTTTGCCACCCCTCTCAATGCCAAATGCAGCAGCTACTTCACCCTGATTTCCCCCGGAAGGAGAAACCCCCAGAAATGCACTCGTTCACGATTGGCCCTTGGGACTTCTCTATGCTTTCCCTCCATTCCCCCTCATATCGAAGGTATTTCAGAAAGCAATATCTTTGGGAAGCAAAATGATCCTAATTGCTCCTTACTGGCCTCAACAGATTTGGTTTCTTTCTCAGATCTCATCTAATGGACAAACCGTGGACTCTGGACCCAGTGCCAGATTTGCTGATGCACATGTCAGGGGTGTTCCATCCCCCTCTCCACATCCTCAATTTGACAGCTTGGCTGCTCCAATTCCATCCCTAGTCAGGCTTCATGACTTTTCCCCTGAGGTTGTACACATTCTGACCTCCTCTCACAAACCTTCGACAAGAAAGATTTATATCAGTAAATGGAAAAGATTTTCCTTTTGGGCCCATGAGAAAAATCTCTATCCTTACACGGCTCCCATTTCTGCCATTTTAGACTAGACTTTCTTTCTCGGTTCCACCAAGGTTCAGCAGCTGTCACTATTAAAGTTCAACTGGCAGCTATTTCCACTTTTCATTTGGCTAATGAACCTAATCTTATGGCTCAGACTGTATAGAGCATTCCTTAAAGGGACCACCTTGTTAAGACTCCCAGTCATGGATCCGGTGGTGCCATGGGATTTAAACTTTGTTCTCCATAGACTTGCCAAGTCCTTTCGAACCCTCAGCAACATGTGATCTTAAGTTATCTTGGAAAACTATTTTTAGTGGCTGTCACTTCTGCAAGTCTCTAAACTGCAAGCTCTTTCCATTAAGCCCCCTTATTTGGTGTTTCACAAAGATAGGGTCTCCTTATGGACAAATCCTTCCTTTATTCCTAAGGTTTCTTCTCAAGCCAGTATTAATCGTTCCATTGAATTGCCTGTTCTTCCCTAATTTTTCTAACCAGGCAGAGTACAAATTTCACCAAATGGATGTGCATAGACAATTGCGTTTTTATCTGGACAGAACTAAAGATTTCAGAATGTCAGATCAATTGTTTCCTTTTCAGATGCTAGGAAGGGCTTTCCAGTTTCTGAAGTCACATTATCTCACAGGATTTCCAGCTGCATTTCCTTTGTCTGTTCATCCAGTGGCAAATATTTTCCCTTCAAGGTGAAAGCTCATTCTACCAGGTCTGTCTGCCTCTGTAGCTTTTCGGGATAAAATTTCAATAGACAGCATTTGTGCTGCAGCAACATGGGCTTCACCTCATACATTCATTACTCACTACAAATTGGATATGGCTTCCAGGAACAGGTCTTCCTTTGGTTCCACAGTACTCGGGAGCACTTTCCAATGAGCCACCCAAGATGAAGGTGCTAGGGACACTGTCCCAAGAGTAAGAATGAAGGTGAGATAAGACTAAAGATCATAAAGAAGTTATGTACCTACCATAACGTTCGATGTTCGTTTGTAGTCCATCTCGCCCTTTATTCTTACGAACCCACCCTCCTGCCACCTCCTTGAGGACCTGTGGGTAGAGTGTCTCCTGTTTGGTTGTTAGTCCTTTCGACTTTGTTTGTTCTTTGCCTTTGTATGTTTCTCCTTGCAGCAAACAAGATCTGGGTTGTGTTAGTGATGCATCATGGGATACTTCCTAGCCACAAGCCCACCAGAAGTTTTCGAACTAGAGTATGGCCAAGTCGGAGCCGAGGTTTGGCTTCATTCCCAGGAGTAAGAATGAAGAGCGAGATGGACTAAAAACATTGAACGTTATGGTAGGAACATAACGTCTTTCTCTCCAAAGTGAGTTACCATTTGTCTACTTGTCCCAGCTCTGTTCCTTACAGTTACCCTAGACCTAAAAGTACACCTCCCTGTACACCTCCATTGCCCCAAACCACAGAAAATGCCTCAATTGTAGTGGGGGAAACTCCTGCAGAGCACCTCAACTCAGTTTACTTGCAGGGGGTCTAAGCCCTTTTGGCATGAGGAACTTGGGAGGGAAGGAGGAGAAGAAAATACAAATGTAATAGGAAAGATTATGATTATTCAGTGCTTTCACCCAGACCTTAAAGGAAGTTTTCAGGTAAGGACAGACAACTTTACAGTCCTATCCTATATGAAGAAGCCAGCACTTTCTCGTAAATAGCTGTGGATGCAAGATGACTTGTTGCAGTTTACATTATTCTCTGCTAAATTTCCTGGCAGGCTGAACAGGTCTCTATTAGATCCCCAAGCATGAATTCTACAACGGTGTCTTTCATGATCTGACTAGAAGTTTGGGTGTTTCCGCAAATAGTTCTGTTTACTTTTTGATTAAATGGGCTATGAAACTGTTCTAGAAGACAGCAACTCCAGAAGTATGGAAAATTGATATCTTGCCTTTGAATTGGGCAGATCTTTGTTTATGCATTTCTTCCAGTTCCCTTTATCCCCAGCGTACTAATCAAAATAAAGATTGGAAAGCCAGGTTATTCTAATACTATTTTAGTTAAGGCAACACTGGTTACCTCTGCTCATTAGTTTGGTAGGACGAAAGTAGCTAGTGGTGCCTCAACACACTGTCTCAGAATAAATGTTCCCTCTTACTCCCCAGTCTGGCCCCACTGCAAGGCAGACTGCTTGTTTCGCATTGATTCCATACAGATGCATATTGAGAGGATATGCTTAAAATTAAGGGAGGCTAGAAAATCTTAGCTAGTTAAATTCAAAAGATTTTTCTGGTGCCAGTCTAGGAACCCTGAGCCAACTATAAAGTGATTACAGTCCTGGAGTACATGCAGGATTTACAAATCTGGCCTAGCTTAAACAGCTGTCTAAATGCAGGCAGCTGACATTTCAGCTTGTCTAAATATGGATCCACTCTTCTAATACAATGATGTTAAGTTGTCAATCTCGCCTTCATTCTTGCTGGATGGGTTCGGAGCTGATCCTCTGCTCCGACTCTGCACTTGCTAAGCTCGAGAGTCACTTCTACCAGCTCGAGGCAGCCCCATATCCCATGATGCAAGGCGGTAATTACCCAGATCTCGTTTGCCACTTCACTAATGAGGTCATCTTTTTTACCAGCTCATGGTAAGTGGATCTAAATTTCCTCACAAATAATATAAAATCAATTCCCTAAATTTTATTCTTTATAGTCTCTTTAGTGAATCCTTATTCACTTAGCTCCATACCCTTTCTCCTTATTCTTAAGTTTCTAGTGTTTTGGGCCTTAGGCCTTACCCTCCCTTACAGTTCCTGTCAGGATTTTCTTAGGTGTGGGTGTTGTGTTGTGTATTACAGCTGTGTCTTACACTTCTAAGTTTGTTTATTAGTGTCTTTCTGTCTGTGTGTATTTAGGACTCGGACATGTCCAAAGATCCTAGGGTCTCAGGTTTCAAGAAGTGTGACTCGTGCTGTCAGAAGATGTCTGACACATGGTCACACTTCTTATATTTATTGCCTGGGACCCCTACACCTGCAGGACTCCTGTGCTATCTGTCATTCCTTTAGCCAGAGAGTCCTGCAGGAACGTAGAAGTAAATTGATCCTCAGGGGTCTCAAGCCTGAGAGCTCCCCGGCCAAGCTCGGCTCCGGGAAACCCTCTAAGCCTTCCAAGACCCAGGCTTTGGTGTCCAAGTCTGTGGTCTTGGTTCCGACTCTGCCGGAGTCGACATCGGCTCCGTCCGGAGCCGATTCTTCCTAAGTGGAAGGTTCAGTATCGGCGCCGTTCGGCTCCTATACCCTGGCTTCGGCACCTGTCTGCTCCAGCTGGAGTCAACACCCTAGCGTCGAAGCATGTCTCTGCTCCGGCTGGAGCCGAGATATCTTTGTCTCCACTCGGAGCTGACAAGTTGTCGACTCCGCCTGGAGCCGAGGTTTCTTCGGCTCCGATGGCTCCGTCCAAAAAGAGGTCTAGATCTCCTTCTTTGGAATCTTTACACTCTGCTCCAGCCTCCCCCCCTGCTTTCGGAGCGGAGCCATCTGAGCCGATCATCGAGGTCTTCCAGGCTATCTAAACATGATTTAGAGTGGTGAGTAGGCTATTAAAATCACAGGCACTAGCCCAAATGCTCCATAGCCAGTCTCAACAGACTACCGCTATTCTACACCTTCCTGAAATTCCTCCTTCGACTCTCCTTCAGAGTTTGGAGCCGGAGACTATTGGTACCGTGACTGTTGCTGCTTCGGAGCCGATACCACACCTTTCGGCTCCGTCGTCCTCGACTCCTATCTCCTCCTTGAGACCTTCCTTGGAGGGATCCAGGCGTCGGGCTTCCCTGGTTGGTTCCGAGGGAGCGAGTGGCATCGGACCCTTGTCCGACCCCGTTCTCCCTCTCGGAGCTTCTGCCTTGGTGAGCTCGGCCCCGACATCTGCTTCGGAGCCTTCCCTTTCGGTGGGACCAGGGATCCCTGTTTCTTCGGAGCAGGATCTCTCTGCCTTCCCTGGGAGGGGAGCCTTCGAGGTGATGAGGAGTGTGCTAGCCCCTGAGCTCAGTCAGCAGTCGGTTCCTTTAGCTCCTCCCTCTACGGTGCCTGTAGATACCTCTTCCCGCTCTTGCTCCCAGACCCAGAGATCCATCACCCCAGGTCTCCCCATTGGAAAGAACTTCCTCTTCCGAGGTTTCTCCTGATACTTCAGGTGAACCCCTGCGTAAGAGGACCTGCAAGAGGAAGCACTTAGACTCCCCTGAGTCTACAACATCAGATACCGATTTGGATGAGTCTGAGGGGTCCCCAAGATCCCCCTCTGAGGATGTCTCCTTTTCAGACATCCTTGAGCTCCTGAAACAGAGGGGGAACTGGCCCTCCATTAACCCCTCCGAGGATGAATCTGTATACCTGGAGGCTTTTGGATAATCACCCTCCACCTCCTGGGTGTGTCCGCCTTTCGACCCTCTCATGGAGGTCATAGCTTGAAAGGCGTGGACATCTCCTGATTCAGTGGAACCAGTCCCCAGGAGACCTTCAAAATTTATTACGGCCCCCGCAGAAAAGCAGTTTCTTACTAAAGGTGTCCCGGTTGATGCCATGGTGGTGGCGGCCGCCACCAAGAAGGAACTTGCAGATCCTTCCGTACCAGTCCATCCTCCTAACAAGGAGTTTAGGACCATGGACAGGTATGGTAAGCGGATGTTTTCCTCAGTGACCTTTGTTATGCATTCACTGAATTATTTGTCACTTCACCAGACTTCAAAGGGACATCCTTAAAGAATTAGGTGAAGTAGTACAGGATCCTTCAGCAGCAGGGGCTCAGGAAAAGATTGCTTCTCAGCTGGGAATCCTTAATTCCATAACCAACTCCTCCATGCGGCTCATTTTTTATGCAGCCGATGGGGCGAGTAGAGCTGCAGGCACAGGAGTGGCTCTCAGACGTCAGTCCTGGATGCGGCTCTAATTTTGCAGACCCCTTTAAGGCGTCCTTCACAAACTCTCCCTTTGATGGGTCAACATTGTTTGGCCCTCAGGTGAAGGACACTTTGACCAGGTGTGAACAAGACTGCAACACTCTTTCTGCCGTAGGAGTCCGTTTCTCCACCCCTTCTAGGCCTTATCCCAAAGGTCAGAAGGGGGAAAGATGTGGTTCCGAAAATCTCAGGGAGTCGTGCCGGACGCACGTGGTCAGTTTACCCCCAGAGGCAGAGGGGGTAATAATAGATGCCGACCTAGGGGCAGAGGGGGTCCACAGAACCAGGGCAGTAGAGCCTCTCTGACAAGCCCTTCCAGCATCCCTGAGGTGTTGCCAGACTGTCCACCCTTGGAGGCAGTTGGGGGGAGATTGTCGCTGTACCCAGAAGCCTGGTTTTCCCTCTCTCAAGACAGATGGGTACAGTCGATCATATCCGAGGGTTACAAGATTCCTTTCGAGGAAAGCCCCTTCCCTCAGAAAAGTTCCCTTCCAGACGTTCCACCCGGTCTAAGGGAAATTGCAAAACTAGAGGTTTCAAAGCTTCTAAAAAAAAGGGCCATCCAGCCAGTTCCAACAGACCATTTAGAGTCCGGAATCTACTCTAGGTTCTTTTTGGTTCCCAAGAAGATGGGAGACTGGAGACCAATATTAGACCTCAGCAGGCTCAACAAGTCTGTCAAAAAGACGAGATTTCGGATGGTTACACTTCAGTCGATTTTGCCTTTTCTGGGCAGACAACTGGATGTGCTCCATAGACCTTCAGGATGCGTACTAAGTTGTGCTCCATAGACCTTCAGGATGCGTACTATCGCATAAAAATCCACAGACGCTCCATCAGAACCCTGCCCTTTGGTCTCACTACAGCCCCCAGAGTGTTCACCAAATGCATGACAGTGGTCACGGCTCACCTGAGACGTCAAGGATTCCAGGTGTTTCCGTATCTCTGACTGGCTCCTCTCAGCCACCACCAGGCATCAACTTCTCCAAGCCAGAGATTACACCCTACGTCTCTGCAGTCAGTTGGGAATTTTGGTAAACTTTGAAAAGTCCTCCTTATCGCCCTGCCAATCTATTACCTTTATAGGCGCAAATCTAGACTACTCTGTCAGCAAACCTAACAAGTCAGAGAATCCTAGATATCCAAAACCACGTTCGGATCATCCTTGCCAGCAAAAGGGTACAAGCCAGGTTAGTCCTGAGAGTGTTGGGCCTCATGGCGGCTGCCATCACACTTCTTCCTCTGGCCCATTTTTACATGCATCTACTACAATGGATGTTCACTCAATGGTCCTTCCAGCAGCTTCCCATGCATCACAAGATCCTGGTGACACAGACCTGCAAGAACCATCTATCCTGGTGGATTTCCTCTCCTCTAGTCCATCAGGGCAGACCATTTGTTCCCCCGGTAGCCACGATCACTTCGGATGCCTCCCTGATTGGGTGGGAGGGGCATTATCAGGGCAGGATGGTTCATGGCACGTGGCAACCGTTCGAATACCACCTGCACATAAATGTCCTAGATGAGAGCAGTGCTTTTAACGTTGCAAGCCCTCGATGACTTTCTTCCCTTAGGAACTATTGCAGTTCACACGGACAACATGTCCGTGGTGTGGTACATCAACAAGCAGGGCGGAACCAAGTCCTATCCCTTGTGTCGAGAGGCTCTCAGACTTTGGCAATGGGCGATCTCCTCTCATCGGTTTCTGGTAGCAACGCATATCCCTGGGAAAACCAACATAATAGCGGACAGATTGAGCAGAGCTATACTCATGCCTCATGAGTGGTCTCTCAAGCAATCCATAGTGGAGGAGATTTTTCGGAAGTGGGGCCGCCCATGCTGCGATCTTTTTGCTACTCCTCAAAACAGCAAATGCCCAGACTTCTCTCTTCCAGGCCATCCCCCCAGAGATGCTCTTACCCAAGATTGGCCCCGGGGACTCCTTTATGCTTTTCCTCCCTTTCCATTGATACCACAGGTACTCCAGAAAGCTACTGTTTTGAGAGCCAAAATGATTCTCATTGCCCCTTACTGGCCTCGACAAATTTGGTTCCCGTTCCTTCATCGCCATCTCTTGGTGCAGCCTTGGCACCTGGACCCAGCTCCAGATCTTCTTACCCACCAGTCGGGTCAGCTGCACTGATCCGTTCCTTCCCTCAACCTCACAGCTTGGTTGCTCCACTTCCTTCCTTAGCCAGGCTTCCTATGATCTCTAACCCCGTTAGAGACATCATAGTAGCTTCTCTTAAGTCCTCTACCAGGAGGATTTACTCCAGCAAGTGGAAACGCTTCTCCCTTTGGGCAAAATCTAAGAACATAGATCCCTTTACTGCTCATATTCAGTCAGTCTTGGATTTTCTAGCGGAAATTTTTCACTCGGGTTCTTAGTCTTCCACAGTCAAAGTTCAGTTGGCAGCAATCTCGAACTTTCATGTCGGGTTTGCAAACCACAACATTGTCCCACAAACTTTGTAAAGCCTTTCTTAAAGGAGTGTTCCTTCTTAAGCCCCCTGTTAGGGATCCTCCACCACAGTGGGACCTAAATTTAGTGCTAACATCCTTGATACTTCCCCCTTTCGAGCCGGCTGCTTCATGTTCATTAAAGTTTCTTTCTTGGAAGACACTTTTTCTTGTCTCCATTACCTCGGCTAGAAGAGTGTCTGAACTTCATGCCCTCTCTGTTCGTCCCCCTTATTTGGTCTTCCACAAGGACAGAGTATCCTTGAGAACCAATCCATCCTTTTTGCCCAAGGTTGCTTCTAAGACTAATTTAAACCAATCCATTGATCTTCCTGTATGTATTCCAAATTATTCCTAACGGGGCGGAACAAAAATTACATTACCTAGATGTTCACCGCCAACTCAGATATTACTTGGACAGAATGAAGCAATTTAGGAAGTGTGATCAGCTCTTCATTTCTTATGCTGAAAATAAAAAAGGTCTCCCTGTTTCTAAAGTGACCTTATCCAGATGGCTATCTTCCACCATTTCTGACATTTATCAGCTTAGGGGCAAACAACTGAGCTCAAAACCTAAAGCACATTCCACAAGAGGTCTAGCCACTTCTACAGCTTTTCAGGCTAGGCTACCCTTGGATACTATTTGTGCAGCAGCCACTTGGGCCACTCCTCTTACCTTCATTTCTCATTACAAATTGGATTTGGCCTCCAGGGACAGGGCAAGCTTTGGTTCCACAGTTCTCAAGAGTCTGTTCCATTGAGTCACCCAGGATAGAGGTGCTAGGGACACGGTCCCATCCAGCAAGAATGAAGGTGAGTGACAACTTAACATTTAGAAGTTATGTACCTACCATAACGTTCCATGTTAGTTGTCTTCTCTCACCGCCTTTCTTGCGTCCCTCCCTCTTGTCCCCCTAGCCTGGACAGACCTTTATCTCCCTTTTTCTCGAAGATTCTTCTTCCTTGGACACCAGTTAGTTCTTGGCCTTGATTACCTGGTTTCCCTTTACAGCCTTTTTAGGTTAGTTGTTCCTTTTTCCTTAGTGGAAAGTTTTTGTAGGCAGTTTTTTCCTGTAGATATCAAACGAGATCTGGGTAATTACCGCCTTGCATCATGGGATATGGGGCTGCCTCGAGCTGGTAAAAGTGACTCTCGAGCTTAGCAAGTGCCAAGTCGGAGCCGAGGATCGGCTCCGAACCCATCCAGCAAGAAAGAAGGCGAGAGAAGACAACTAACATGGAACGTTATGGTAGGTACATAACTTCTAATTTTCTGTTAAGCTATTCCCAAAAGGTGTCCTTCATTTTAGAGGTCCTAGAAAGAAGATTGATCCATCCTGGGATCTCAGCTGTTTACCAGAAAGTGACCTCAACAGCTTTTGAACCAGCTATCTGTACTGCCTACTAGTTAATATCCCAGAAGATACTGTTTTATTATTTTTTTGTGACTAAATCACATACCTCAGCTAGAATTCCTGAACTAATAATGTGGAAAGAACCCTTAATGTTCACAGGTTTAGGGTATTTATATTAGTAATATGAAAAAGTGCCCAGGTCCGCTTGTAGGTAACCACACAGTTTTATTGCACAGAAAAACCAGTCACTTAATAACGTGATACAATAGCAGCAGAATCTCAACCGGATAGCAGCAATATTTCGAACAAGATAGCAGCAAAACCTCAAACTAAATAAACGCTCTTAAATACACTTAGCAAACTGCGTTTTCGTCAACAAAGACTTCATCAGACAACATAAAAACCCCATAAACACATTTAAATACTCCATTGAAGTGATTGAGAACTACTTGATTGGATGAATTTCATTTCGAACACACCTATTATTTCAATACTTCGTATGATTCATTAATATTCATGACTATGTCATAAAGTGCTACGTGCTTTATTAAAAACTCCTATGTTAAAAACCAAAATTTGTCTTAAAAACTGTTCCTAAGTAAATACTTGTTACAAATTCATATACCACATAAAATTAGGAAGTTAGAAAAACTATTTATAAAAACTATGTTTTAAAAAAACACTTTTAGAATAGAAAATATATATATATACACAAAATTGAAAAAAGCAGGAGGTCCACAGTGTTCATATGCCCTCAAGTGTCCACAGTTGGAATTACATTATAATTTATTTGCCCTTATTTTTAGAAGGGGTGTTATTGTTAAGAACTCTATGGGGGACGCGTGTGCCCCCACATTTGCCAACATCGTACTGTCAAAATGGGAAGAGCAGTTCATTACCAACTGTGAGTACAAAGACCTATGGACATTGTACCATAGGTTCTTAGACGATATTGTCCTTTTTTGGATAGGGAGTGAGGCACAATTCCTGGAATTTATGGATTACATCAATTGTACTACCAAATATTTGAGGTTCACCTATACTATCAGCACAGAATGTTTGAAGTATTTGGATATTGAATTATATAAAAACATAGGCAAATTTGAGAGTAAGGTGTATAGGAAGGAAACCTATGTAAATTCCTATTTACATTTCAATAGTGCCCACCCATACCACAGTAAAAAGAACATAGTCAAAGGACAATTTGTACGAGGTTCCCGAATGACTTCCAATGACACAGACTTTCAGGAAGAATGTACATTGTTACACAAAATGTTCAGGGAACGTGGTTATCCAGAAGAATTTATAAGTAAATTAAGAAAAGAAGTAGAGGATGGAAGACTGGATAGATTCAAACCTATATTGGGCAGGGGCAATGAAACTAAAATGGATTCAGGGCAACCTGCAGAAGGTAATAGTAATGAGAATAATCAAGTTAACTACAAGAGAAGTTTAGTGTTGGAATACAATAATTCCAATGCAAAATTATGTGACATCTTTAGAAAAGAATGGAATAAATTTAGTTCTATAACGGACATTGACGAGATAACTAAAATGACACCCAAGATAGTATTCAAAAATCCACCTAATATAGGAAATATACTTGAAAGAAATAAGAAAAAAGAAAAGGAAGGTATATATAGGAGATTGGGGACATATAAGTGTGGTAGATGTCATCAGTGCCCACATATTGTTGATAGGTCGGAGATATACATCGATAGTAGGAAAAAAAGAATTATAAGTAAGGCCCATTACAATTGTGAAAGTAGGGGGGTAGTGTACATAGCTATTTGTCAAATTTGCCAGTCTTTTTATGTAGGAAAGACTGAGAGATGTCTGAAACGTAGAATTTATGAACATTACTATGACATCTCCAGAGCTAAAGCTACCAATGCATTATACAAACATAGCATTGTATGTACTGGAGCTAAATATGTATTTTTTGTGTTGGACCAGGTTAAACCTGACAGTAGGGGAGGATTATGGGAAGAAATCCTCGAAAATAGAGAATTATGGTGGCAGGTTTACTTGGACTCCAACAATATCCCAGGAATAAATGAGTTCTTAACAATAACACCCCTTCTAAAAATAAGGGCAAATAAATTATAATGTAATTCCAACTGTGGACACTTGAGGGCATATGAACACTGTGGACCTCCTGCTTTTTTCAATTTTGTGTATATATATATATATTTTCTATTCTAAAAGTGGTTTTTTAAAACATAGTTTTTATAAATAGTTTTTCTAACTTCCTAATTTTATGTGGTATATGAATTTGTAACAAGTATTTACTTAGGAACAGTTTTTAAGACAAATTTTGGTTTTTAACATAGGAGTTTTTAATAAAGCACGTAGCACTTTATGACATAGTCATGAATATTAATGAATCATACGAAGTATTGAAATAATAGGTGTGTTTGAAATGAAATTCATCCAATCAAGTAGTTCTCAATCACTTCAATGGAGTATTTAAATGTGTTTATGGGGTTTTTATGTTGTCTGATGAAGTCTTTGTTGACGAAAACGCAGTTTGCTAAGTGTATTTAAGAGCGTTTATTTAGTTTGAGGTTTTGCTGCTATCTTGTTCGAAATATTGCTGCTATCCGGTTGAGATTCTGCTGCTATTGTATCACGTTATTAAGTGACTGGTTTTTCTGTGCAATAAAACTGTGTGGTTACCTACAAGCGGACCTGGGCACTTTTTCATATTACTGGTTGGTTTCGAGTGCCTACACCTTGTTTTTGGTTCGTATTTATATTAGTCCTTCTTGCCCAAGATGGTTTCTGAACATCCCTCAGCCAAGCCATTACTTTACCAGTTTTCTTCCCAAAGACACAGAACAGGGGAGAAAGGTTGCTTTATTCTCCATATGTGTACAGAGCTAAGATTGTATTTGCCCAGAACTATATAATTCCAAATATTTCTGCTATTTGTCATCTTTCCCAAAGGGAAAGTGTGTAAACCAATAAACCATAGTCTCTCCAAATAGCATAAGTGCATCTCCTCCTGTTCAGCCCATGGCATGTCTTATCCCAGGATATATCGGAGCCCACTCCTCCAAAGCCACTGCATCATTTATAGCTTTTGTTAGGATCGTTATCTCACAGGCAATTCTTGAAGCAGCAGCCTGGACTCCAGTCCACACATGAATGCTGTGGGCATTCATACTTCCATAGAATCAAGAGGTGGAGCTTTTTTTTCCCCCACAGTATTAATGTAGTATTCTGGTACATGGAATGGCTTCGGTGGTGGCTCCACACCCAGCCTTTCTGCTCAGAAGGAAACCTTTGGATTATACTGCATCTGTTTCGTGTGTGTGTGTGTATTTTCAGAGTAGAACAGCTCACTAGTCTTCGACAAGAATTTCAACAGTTTTATTTATTTTTTATTTTATTATTTATTTTATTTTATTTGGAACTGAGTGGTCCTCCACTGAATTTCTGTCTAGTCATCCACAGACAGCATGGCAGTGGTATTAGGTTCATAGGTAGGTACTATGCTATCTGCCCTAAGGCCTATACAAGCCCAGCTAAAAGGTTACCCTTGCTTTTGCCACCCAAGAAAATTATGTTGTGTAGTCCAGTCTCACCTTCATTTTTACATATGGGTTCAGAGCCGATCCTCTGCTCCAGCTTGGCCGATTTAGAAGCTTGGAGACTTCTGGTTGGCTCGTGGCTAAGCGGGTATCCCATAGTGCACCAGTACAAACCCCAGATCTCATTTGCCACGTCAACTAGTTCGGTTGTGCTTCTCTTGACTCTGGCTAAGTGTTAATTTTTTTTCTTGCTTAAATGTTAAAATTTTTGGTCAAAGATATATTAGTTTAGTACAATTGTTGTTGCATTAGTACTTGTTAGTGCAGGTTCTTAGGTAATTAGCTCTTTGCGCCCTTTGGTGCAATTGTGGGCCTATGGCCTGTTAATGTAGTAATTTGCTTTGTGGTATCCTGTGTACCAGTTTCTTAGTGCAGATAGCTTATTTCCACTAGTGTGTTTTTTTTTTTTTGGTTTTCCAGTCTACAATTTGTAGAGCAGTTTTGGTTTTTGGCGGTTATCTGCTGGTGGTGTTTCCTACAGTTGTGGATTTCATTGTTTGAAACTCCAGTTCCAACTTCCTCTGTTAATTTTAACAGATTAAAGTTTTTTTCTATGTGGAAGGTTTTTCTGTGTGCGAATTTTCACTGGTCTGTTTAAGTTAGAAGACCTAGCTTTCCCTTTCCAGTCTGGACTAGGCCGTTTTAGAGGACCTAGTCCACGTGGTTTCTTCCTCCTTCAGGGCTAGGCCCATATAAGTTAGAGGACCTAGTCCTCTCTCTTACTTCTCTTCTCTTTCCTGTCATCTGTGTATATGTCTAAAGAGGTTAAGGAGCAGAAGCATTCGGGCTTCAATAAATGCATGAAGTGCTCCCAAAAAGTTTCATTGACAGATGGTCATGGTCTATGTCTATTGCCTAGGGGCCATCCATTTGCAAGAGACTTGCTTGTTCTGTCATGCCTTCTCCCCTAGAGTGTTACAGGAGAGAAGGAACAAGCTAATTCTAAAGGGTCTGTTAAAGCCTTCCTTTGAGGAAGCCTTGTCTAGCTCTTCCTCTTTTTCCAAGTCCACTAAATCTGCAAAGTTTAAGTCTTCGAAAAGACCTTCTCCGGCACCAGCTGGTGTCTCGGAGCAGCCTCCTAAAGTGGCAAAATTGGCCTCATTGGCTCCACTGCCTTCGGAGCTGACTGAGAGCAATGTTGTGGTGACAGGATCAGATCCTAGTTTGTTGGAGCCGACCACTGAATTTTTGGAACCTGCTATTCCTCCAAGATCAAGATCCCCGACTATGAACTCCAGGTCTTCCAGGAGCCTTTCAGATGAAGATGTGGCGAGTGTAGTCCTGAGACTGTTGAAGTTGTCTGCTCTATCTAAATTGTCTGCTCCGACCCAGTTGGTTCCGGAGCCTATGAAACCTGTGATACCCTCTATTGTTATTCCTCCTCGGAGCCAAGCTGGTTTGTCTGAGTCAGAGGGCTTAGTGCCATTGGTGGAACCTTCTGCTCCAGCTCTACTTGTGGTTGCTTCGGAGCCAAGCTCTGCTCCGACACTTTTGGTGTCATCCATTGTGTCCAGGGGCCAAAGCTCTCTGGTCGGCGCCGACAGGGAAGGTTGGAATCTCTCTTCGGTTCCGAGTCTCCCTCTCGGCGCTTCAGCTAGGGTGAGTTCGGACCCTGCGTCTATCTTGGAGCCGATAGCTCTGGTGCTGATGGCATCCTCCATTTCTTCAGAGTGGGAGAGGCCCTCTGAGCCAGAGAGGTCAGCATTTGAGGTGATGAGCATACTGTCCAAGTCATCAGTTGCCACCAAAGATATCAGCACTCTCCCCCTTAGAGCACCCACTTTGGTCTCAGCCCCTACTCTCTTCAGAGACAGCAGAGACCCTCCGCCTCAGGAGCCACCAGCTGCCCACACTCTTCCTTGACCTCCCCAGAACACCCTTCTGAGGAGCCCCCCAGGAAGAAGACATGCAAGAGGAAGCATATTGACTCCCAGGATGAGTCTTTGCCATCTGACACTGACCTTGAATAGTCAGAAGGGTCCCCCAAGTCATCCTCTGTCTCTTTTGTGGACATCCTGGAGATCCTTAAGCAGAGGTGCAGCTAGCTCACTTAACCCTTCTGATGAGGAGTCAGTGTACCTAAAGGCTTTCAGGTTTCAACCTTCTGCCTCTTGGATGTCTCCATCTTTTGACGAACTGATGGATTTAGTTAGTCGAAAGGTGTGGGATACTTCCGATGCAGTGGAGCCAGCCCCTAGGAGACTAACAAGTTTCTTTCTGCTCTTCCAGATAGAGTTTTTGTCCAAAGGTGTCCCCGTAGATGCCATGATGGTGCGGCCACTAAGAAGGAGCTTGCTGAGACTTCTGTCCATCCGCCAAATAAGGAGTCTCAACAGATGGACAGATATGGAAAGCGTGTCTTCAGTTCAGTGGCTTTTACTCTTCGATCGTTGAACTCTCACTCCACATGATTGCAGAGGGATCTCCTTAAGGAGTTGGGAGATTCTATACAGGGTACATGTACTGAGGGAGTTCCTGACAAGATTTCTGCTCAGTTGTCCACCCTAAATTCTATAGTTAGCTCCTCCATGTGGCTTATTTCTTATGCGGCTGATGGAGTGAGTAGAGCAGTGGGTTCAGGAGTTGCCCTAAGGTGTCACTCCTGGATGCGCTTGTGTAATTTTGCAGAACCGTTCAAATCCACTTTCACCAATGCCCCTTTTGATCATTCCTCATTGTTTGGATCCAAGTTGAAGGACACACGGTGTGAGCAAGATGGAAAGACGTGCTCTGCTGTGGGAGTACATTTTACTGCTCCCTCTAGACCAAACCCTAAAGGTCAAAGGGGCAGTAAAATGTGGTTCAAGAAGTCCCAGAGGGTTTTTCTGGACACACAGGGTGAACCCTCCTTCAGAGGCAGAGGAGGAAATTGGAGATGCCCTAGAGGCAGGGGCAGTCCGCAATTCCAACAAGGTCATGATTCCTTTCAGGGATGGCCTTATCAGCTTTCCTGATGTGGGGCTCGACCGCATTTCTCTGGGGCTGGTCAGGGGTTGCATTTCTTTGTATCCAGAAGCCTGACTAAGTATAACCATAGACAAGTGGGTACAAAGAGTTGTTACCAGAGGCTATATCATACCTTTTTCCCTTCCACGGTTTGTTCCCAAGAAGATCCCAGATGTACCACCCAATCTCAGGGATCAGGCAACTGTGGAGATCAACAAGTTGCTCTTAGAGTCATCGAACCCGTCCCAGCAGACCAGATAGGATCCAGAACTTACTCCCGGTTCCTCCCGGTTCTTTAGTCCCAAAACGAACAGGAGACTGGAGGCCAATATTGGACCTCAGCAGATTAAATGAATCCGTGAGGAAGGACAAGTTTCAGATGGTAACACTGCAGTTGAAACTCCCTTTGTTAGGGAAAGACTATTGGATGTGCTTAATAGATCTCCAGGATGCCTACTACCATATAAAAATGGACAAGGCATCCAGGAGTCATCTACGCTTCTGCGGTCACTATCAGTTTCATGCTCTGCCCTTTGGTCTCACCACAGCCCCCAGGGTGTTCACCAAATGCATGGCAGTAGTGACGGCTCACTTGAGATGTCAGGGATTCCAGGTGTTTCTGTACTTGGATGACTGGCTCCTGACCGCCCTCACCAGGCATCAAAACAGGGACACCACTATTCAATTTTGTGTTCAAGTAGGGATCTCCATAAATTGGGAAAAATCTGCATTATTGCCCTCTGTCTGATTCTTTTTATAGGCACAGAGGTAGACACAGTGAGCATGACAACTCGTCTTCCCACTGAAAGGGCACAAAATGTAATCTTTCGAACTATACGCTTTCTCCCGTTGCAGAAAGTCAAAGCAAAGTGGGTTCTTCAGCTCTTCAGGACTATGGCATTCACCATCCTAATAATACCATACATGAGTTTTCCAGTGGTTTGTTTTCCCAATGGTCTTTCCAATATCTTCTACTGAATCACCCTATTCTGCTGACAGAATCATGCAAGGAGGGCCTCCTTTGGTGGATAGCACCCAGCCAGTTGACTACGGGCACCCCCTTTGTTCATGCCCCAACCCATTGCCACGGTGATTACAGATGTCTCCCAGATCTGGGGAATGGGGGCATTATCTCGGCAGGACTGTCCAAGACACATGGCAAGAACAAGAGGTTCACCTGCATATCAATGTTCTGGAGATGAGGGCAGTGCTCTTGGTGTTGCAAGCACTTCAAGAACTTCTTCCTCTAGGGACTATTGCGATGCAAACAGACATGTCGGTAGTTTGGTACATCAAAAAACAGGGCAGTACCAGATCTTACCCACTCTGTTGAGAAGCCATATGAGTTTGGGAATGGGCAATTTCTTCCCAGCACTTTCTGGTAGCAATGCACATCCCAGGGACGACCAACGTGATAACCAGCAAGCTCAGTTGGGCTACCCTACTGCCTCACGAGTGGTTTCTGAAACAAAACAGCGGAACAGATTTTTCGCAAATGGGGACAGCCTTGCTGCGACCTTTTTGCCAGTCCAGTCAATGCCAAATGCAGCATCTATTTTTCCCTTATTCCCCCTCCGGGGGAGACGCCCAGAGACACTCTAGCTCACGATTGGCCCCTGGGTCTTCTGTATGCTTTTCCTCCATTTCCTCATTTCCAAAGTGATTCAGAAAGCCAGACTGCTGGGATGCAAGTTAATCCTCATTGCTCCTTACTGGCCTCATCAGGTTTGGTTCCCCTTCCTTAAGCCTCTTCTCCTGGACAATCCTTGGATTGTGGACCCAGCTACAGATCTTTTGACTCGTGTCAGGGTCGCTACATCCCTCGATCCACACCCTCAAATTGACAGCGTGGCTGCTCCATTTCCATCCCTAGTCAGGCTTCACGATGTATCTGCCTCTGTGTCGCATATACTTATGTCCTCCCATAAACCTTCAACTAGGAGACTGTATGGTAGTAAATGGAAACGTTTTTCTATTTGGGCACAGAAAATGAATATAGATCCCTACACTGCTCCTATCTCTGTAATTTTAGAATTTCTCCAAGGTTTTTCAGCAAGGATCTGCCGCTGCCACTATCAGAGTTCAATTGGCAGCTATTTCTCATTTCCATTTAGGATTTCCAGACACCAATTTAATGTCTCATAAGCTATGCAAGACCTTTTTGAAAGGAGCCACTCTATTGAGGCCACCTCTTCAAGAGCCTGTGGCTTCTTGGGATTTAAATTTTGTATTGTCCAAACTGACATTCTCACTCATCCTCATTGAAATTTTTGTCTTGGAAGACTTTGTCTTTGGTGGTTATCACGTCTGCAAGAAGGGTATCGGAGTTACAAGCCTTATCTGATCTTTCATAAAGACAGGGTCTCACTGCATACTAACCCCTCCTCTGTTCACAAAGTTTCTCATGCCACCTTAAATCAATCCGTAGAACTCCCAGTTTTTTTCCCTAATCACTGTAATGCAGCTGAATATTGGTTTCATCAGCTAGACGTTCATAGACAGCTATGTTTTTATTTGCATCGGACCAAGGACTTTAGGAAATCAGATCAACTTTTCATCTCCTTTTGTGAATCTAGATCGGGTTTACCAGTTTCTGAAGTGACACTGATTGGATTTCCAGTTGCATAGCCTTTGTCTACAATTCGGAGGGCAGACCTTTACCCTCCAGGATCAAGGCTTATTCTACCAGGTCTCTGTCTACCTCTGCAGCCTGTCAAGCCAGGGTCCCACTTGATAATTGTGCAGCAGCTACATGGGCTACCCCTCACACTTTTATTATACATTACAAATTGGATTTAGCTTCTAGGGCCAAAGCATCCTTTGGCTCCTCGGTGCTCAGGAGTAATTTCCAATGAGCCAACAAAGAATACAACACTAGGGACGCTGTACCATATGTAAAAATGAAGGTGAGATTGGACTACACAACATAAAGAAGTTATGTACTCACCATAACATGCCCTGTTGGTAGTCCATCTCACCCTTTATTTTTACCAACCCACCCTCCTGCCCCCATCCTGGAAGAATCTGGAGGTATTAATATTTTGGTTATCTTTGGTTGGAAACCCTTTAGTATTGGTTTGTCTTTATGGTTATTTCTTCTAGTGAGCAGCAGACAAGATCTGGGGTTTGTACTGGTGCACTATGGGATAACTGCTTAGCCACGAACCAACTAGAAGTCTTCGAGCTTATAAATCGGCCGAATCAGAGCAGAGTATCAGCTCCAAACCTATACATAAAAATTTTTTTTCCTGTGCCACTGTTGAGCAGAGCCACAGAAGTGATCCCTGGGGTGAATTACCTATTTCCCATCCAGTCATCAAGATTTTTCTTGAATTCTAATGAGGAGCTTTGTTTGATATAGATAGGTAGTTTATTCCAGAGTATGGGAAGTCTGGGACAGGAATCTATCCCTCTGGCATGTTCTGTTTATTGTGGTGACAAGGTTTAGGTCCCTAGAGGGTGTAGCTCAGAGGATTGGGATTTCTTTAAGTGGAGCATGTCCAACAGCTCTTGGTTTGACATAGCTTTGTATGTTAGGCAGAGATCACCTCTGAGTAGGCGATATGCGACGGAGTAAAGCTGGAGTTTTTTGAGACTGTTTGCATAGGGCGTCTGTTTGAGGCCAGTAATGGGTCTAATGAGTGAGTAGAGGGGAACAATAACCTCTTTTTTTTGTACGAGAAAGCTTTTGTGATGGTGTGCCACATAGAAGGATTTCCTGACTACTGTGGTGATGTGATTATGAAAGGAGAGACTACTGTCCACCTGTGTCCCAAGATCTCTTAACACACTTTCGGTGTTAAGTATACTACTGCCTATATTGTAGTTCATTGGTACAGTGTTTTTACCAAAGGGGATGACAATGCACGTTTTGGCATTGAGCTTGAGGCCATGGCTTTGACACCAGGCATCTGTCTCAGTGAGTCCCTTTTGTAGGCTGTCCACATCGTTAGGAGTTTTGATTATGGCTCCTAGTTTGCAGTCATCTGCAAACTTCATTAGCCAAAGACCTTCTGTGTTAGCCTGTACTTCAGAAAAGTAGATACCAAACAGGAGAGGACCCAGGACTGAACCCTGTGGTACTCAACTTGTCACTGGTCTGAAGTCGGATTTGGAGTCTGCTACTTTCACAGTGTGGATTCTGTCAGTTAGCCAGTTGGCAATCCATCTTGTGACATAAACTCACTAAACTAGGTATAAATCCTTATCTATAATTCCAGAGTGGGGGATGGTGTCGAACGCCTTGGCAAGATCTAGATAGGCTGTGTGAACCACCTTACCCTCATCTACGGTTTTGGTAACTGCTTCAAAGAAGTCTATCAGGTTTAGGAGACATGATCTTCCTTTTACAAACCCGAACTGGGTGGGGTCCAGAGTTTGGAGATTACCAATGTTTTTGTTTATAAGTTCCATGATGATACGTTCCATGGCCTTGCATATCAGGCTCGTCAGGCTAATGAGGTGGTAGTTCCCTGGGTCCATGGTGGCTCCCTCCTTTGTGGAGTGGGATAACCGTCGTGCACCATTCAGTGGGCACAAAGCCTGAGGTGAGGCTATCATTGAACATGGCACTTTGGTGGGGTGCCAGTTCATTCTGTAGTTTGTGTAGAACGCAGCCTGGAATGTTGTCTGGTCCCATGGATGCTGTGTTCTTGGCTTTGGAGAGTTTTTACCTGTGCAGCTGTGAGTACAGGAACTTTGCATTCTTCTGGTATAGATATCAGCCCTTTAGGGGTTGAGAGGGGGGTAAAGTTAGCACTGAACCTATCTGCCAGGATGTTGGCAATATCAGATGGGTCTGTATATTTAGGGCCATTGTGCTGTAACTCAGAGCAGATCTGAGTGTTGCCATGGAGATTCTTAACATAGCTATAGAATGCTTTGTGGTTGTCTTTAGAATCGGTGGCGATTTTGTTTTCATAGCTAGCTTTGGAGGATTTTATCAGGGATCACAGCTTCTTACTGAGGCTGACCCGGGAGCTCCTCCACTCTATGGGATTTTACTCTTTTGCCACAGTTTCTTCCTTCTGTTGTACAGTTTGTTTATGGCAGGAGGCAACCAGATTGGCTTCTTTTTTTTGGAGGATAGTGTCTTGGTTCTGTTTGGGATAGCACAATCCATGCACTTGTGTAAGTGCTTATAAAGTGCAATTGTGTAGGATTCAGTAGTCGTAACTGTATTGCCCATCTGCATGGGTGTCATGAAGTTCACCACTTCTGTCTTTGGTTATTATATATTAACCATTATGGTATTATATATTAACCATTTGGGTGGGGATCCTTGATCATTTGCTGTGGGCATGGGGGCCATCAAGCTTTGGGACTGGGCATTAGACTTTTTCTCTGGTAGCTAAACACATTCTAGAGGAATTCAGTATGTCAGCAGGCTGTGCAGGATCCTCCTTCCCTGCAAATATTTTTCCAAGTGGAGTCAGCCTGTACCAAATTGCTTACATATCTCTCAGATGTAAAGTTTCAGGACTCCACCCTCAATCCATATCCCTGCAGTAAAGCAAGAATCTTTAGAAGGTCTTGCATGCAAGTTCTTTGTTTCCTTCTTTCTCAGAATGGTGCAGAAAGTTAAACTTAAAAATTAGTGATCCTGGTGGCCCCATACTGGATGATGCAAGTGTGATATACTGTGGTGTTCCAGTAACACCCCTGAGGAGCTCTTCAGTGTTATCTCCTCCATCCAGAGAGCCCATCTAGCTTTGTCCTTTAAACTGTCAGCATGGCTTCTCCAGTTTTGAACATGGCCAGAAAATTAGCAAAGTCAAGGAGATGACATTTTACTAAACCCATCACAAGGAAGACATGTTAAAATAAGTGGAGGTGGTTTGTGCATTAGGCTACTAGAAAAATACACACACCCATCCGGCTCCCATATATTATGTTTTGAGGTACCTGAAAAAATTGACCAGGGTTTATTCTCCATATAGGTGCATCTTTCACTTGTCTCAAACTTTCATGAGGGCTATGATTTGCCTTTTTTTTGCCACTGAAGCATACAAGGCCTTCTTCCTCCAAGGAACATTAGAGAGATTTGCCCTCACTCTGTATAACTCAATCTTGTTTCCTTTTCTCCTTTTAATGTTTTTGCTATGTTTTTTTACCAGTTACCAACCTGCAATTTGTAAAACTTTGCTTTGAGATCAAAACAAGGTAAAGCCCACCCACTTTTTAAAACTTGACCTATTTCATACTTTGTCAGATGAATTTGTCCTTTGACTGCATGATATACCAGAGACCCAGAGAAAGCTGTAGTTCCTTTTTTATTGGCGCACTCTTGTATAGGCAGTCCTCAGTCCTTGTCAACAGTGCTATAAAAACATGTGCAGTGTGTTGTGGAACTTTGCTCTGATGCCTTTGTCATAGAAAAGCCATAATGGTGCACATCTTTTAAAACAGTAATCCACTTGGAGGTATCTTGTCTGTGTGCAGCATCTTTACAAACAGCAGTGTTACAGGCTTAAGCACAGTACAGAATAACTAATGTGTCATTTTCAGATTATGATATAAATGATTAGTTAGTATGCTACAATGCAACAAATGAAGGTGCAATACAACAAAAATGAGGAACATGTAATGCACATAGATATTGGTGCCTCAGTAAAATCAGTCTAGTAACACAAATTCAAGAGCAGAGTTACATTTTTGTCAAGGATTAACTACTATTATTAAGTTAGAGCAGCTCTGAGAACAATACATATGGGGTAGTTCAGGCACAATACGAAAATTAGTCACTTTCCAGATGCTTGTCATACTGTTACTATTCTATTTATATGGGATTTAAAATTTTAATTTCCTCACCTCCAGCATGACTGATAAAGGGAACTTGAAATGGATTTTGGGAACAAGATCTAGTAGTAAAACAAGATGATGTTAATATGGCAGGGAGCCTGGGACATTTGGCCAGTTCCTGTCTTTCTTTAGCAGGTAATAGCTAGCATCTTTTATTCATAATGAATTTTCCCTTTTGCTTGGGTTACCTGATTCTTGTAGTTGAAAGGTACAATAACATTGTGCCATGAAGAAACTAGAAGCAGAGCAGCATCATTGAAGGGTGTGGATAAAGTTAGGAAGTTCCATGGGCTAAGCAGTTCTGCCTGCAGCACATATCCCTAAATCTTGTTAGATATTTCCGATCTATCTTATGGTAAGTAATAACTTTCATTATTCCTTCATTAAAGGCACTTGCCTATCGGAAGGTTCCCAGGAATGCGTTTACATGAAGAAGCATCTTAATTTATTTGTAGAATTGCCATTCATTTAGTTAATGTGATGAGGATGTACTTTTCAAAAAATGTAACCCCTATATTTGAGGAGGTCTGAGATGATTTGCTAGGGGGATGGCACATTGATCTCATGTCCTTCGTGTAGTGGATGCTGAAGATGGATTTTCAGTCTGCCTTGGTATTCTCCTTGGTAGTCCCTTGGGCATTCTTAAGGTGGCTAACATGGCAGCTTGAAACATGCTTTTTAAGCTAGCTTCTTTGCTGAAGATGGCTGATTGGCCTTCCAGAGAGTGAAGTTCTTATTGGAAGTTGCCAAGCCAGGTTCATTGTTTTCAGCAGTTGCCCTCGGGCTGCGACTCCTTGGAGCCCTGTGGTTCACCTTTCCCTAGCAAGAATCCAGAGTGGAAAGACATTATTAATCTTGTATAGTGAATTTCAGGAGGAGATATGGCTGTCAGAGTGCATTTGTTGATGGCACAGTTGCCACCAGGACTGATTGAAGAGATTTATTTATTTGTCTGGAAATGCAATTCCCAAAGGAACAGTGGGGAGTACATCTGTGTGGCTCCCAAAAATGTAACAAAAGTTCAGAAAGTTTAGGATTTTTGAAGTGTTTGCATAGGTATTTTTGTACTCTAAACAGACTTCAGTGATGTTTTCCTTGAGTAAATAGCAGATGCTAGAGGAGTAATGGGAAAGAGAAGGGCAACTGGGAGCAAGTTTTGAGTGTAATGAGTTGACAGATTTTAAAACTTCCTTTAAGTACTCTCAGAAATGTTGGAGGAGCAAATAGCTGTAACTAAGGAAATTAGTCTTTTGAGCTAGGACACTATCTGAATTGAATAGATGTAGTAAGGCCTTACTAAGTTTAATGCTTTTGGCTTCCAAAAAAGCTGTTTGTTGACATTTGTTTGTTTGAAAATGTGAATGGGTATTAAATATCCATTTTCAGTGGAGGCATAAGAAAAGTTCCAGAAAGTTGAATAACCTCAAATAAAACAGTAGTTCAAATGAAATAAAAAAAAATGTATACATAGTTTGATGCTGTAGTACATAGGAAATAAAAAAGCATGAGGTGATACCAGTCATGCAAAAATAAAAACACGATTTGTATATAGTGGTTGTCATATTTAAATTATTAGAGGTATAGTCAGTTATGCTAGGAAATAAAAATACAAATCTGCCATAAGAGTGGGGAGAGGGCAGGTTTTGAAAGTTATAGATAGTATGCGAGGTTAGGTTAGTAAGAATGAAAAATATTAACATAGATCATACAGCTGAGGTGTGGCTAGATATAGTTCTGATTGAACTTGAGAGAGAAAATGGAAAACAATGTAAACCAACTGTTATTGAAGTACTAAATATTGTAAAAGAGGTAAAAGAACTGGAGGTGGAATCTTTAAAGGGGGGCTGATTACATATAGAGAAATGGGATTTGTGTGAAATAATAGAGTAATGTTCAGGAGGCGGGATGAGGTTTAAAAGAAGGCAGTAATTAAGCAATTTATGTAATTTAGAGTAAATACTTGTTAGAAAAATATAATGTACAATGCTAAAGTGAAAAATGTTAATATTGTTTGTTTTTTTCTTTTCTATTAATTTGTCTATCTTAAGTGATAATTTAATAAAGGTTTTTAAAAAATGATCATTTGCAAGCACAACCTGGAAGAAAGAGTTCAGAAAAAATGAAGAAAACATCCAGTCATCAGTTACATAAATAATATAAAGTCATTCAGCTGAAACAGTGGAATGGCATCGGGTGCTCAGGTGGTAAAATGTACAAGTTTAACATGTTATGCAAGTGAACAATTTGAGATTATTTGGAAAATTAGTTAGAAGCTGTAGTGCTGAAGGAAAGCTGGGGAGTGGTTTAGTAATTGAGCAGAGGGTTAAATGGAGGCTGAAAAGGGAGATTTGAAAAGAGAATGGGAGGAGGATATTGAGATTCTCAGATAAGTGATGCATATACATAAGTATAGCAGTGGGAGGTGTTGAGGGTATTGCCTGAATGTCAGGGTTGGTTGAGAGTGACAGAATTAGGTGAGCTGTCCCATTTGGTGACAGGAACATTTGGCTTGAAGTTGAAGGCAGATCATAAGATCACTTCTGAATGTTGTTAGATTGGATATTTATGTGAGGTGTGGTGGGAAGAATTGCCAGAGAGAGGGGACAGTTATTGAGAAGCAGTGCCTGGTAGATTGGAGGAAGGATCTTGAGTAGCTCTAGATGGTGCAGTGACTGATGGTGACTTATTTTATTTATACTTTTTTGGTCAGACTAATCCAAATAGATCAATGGTTTATTTTCAGGGGAGACCAAGTGGTATTGAAAATGAGGGGAATTTTGACCAAGGCACTGGGAACTTTGTCTGCTAGTTTTGTGTCAATTCCCATTCATAGGATGGAGGTATCTTGGAGGAACAACGCAGTAGAGAATCAAGGAGTAGAAGAGTGTAGTAAAACGTTTTGTCAAGAAAAAAAGCTTACAGTAGAGTAGGAATGCAAATAAGAAAAAAGGCATTAAGGGAAAAATTTTGGCGAATGCGTCCAAAGGTAAAGACACCAAGTAAAACTGGCTTTATAGACTAATGTGTAGGACTAATTGTGCCTTTAGGATTTCAGGCCCAGGACATTGGATCTTTTATTCACTTATGAAAACAGACTTTCTGTGATTTGACATTTAAAACTGAAGCTTTGATAGGTTTTGCATTAGCATGCATTTTCTGAGGGATATGAAGTCTGAAACTCAAATGTCTGCCATTAATTAGTGGCATCAGTCCTCAATGATTTGCCAGAACACTGTACATTTTTGAGACCAAAAGTACAATATAAAAATTTAGACAGTTGAGAGATGTATACAGCTGTTACCTGGCCTTTTCTGAATGGATCTGCTAGACAGTACACACTGGATCTGATGAGCAGCACTAAGTTTTAACTTGAAGCTACTTTTAAAAGGGTATAGTTTATAAGGAAAGACCCTAGTCAGAGAGGAAGCTAGGGTGTGTGCTGTATTGTTAAAAGGGATAGACCTGTATATGTACATGCTTTCATTATAAATGTGGAGAAGGCAGTCTACTCTGTACTTTATTCAGCTTGACAAAGAAGGCTTTAAGTATTAGTTCACTGAAGGTGAGGTGTGTGAAGAAATTGGGTCAGGGGTGTAGCTGCCATGAAGTCCTAATGCATGCCTCCTTTAGTGCTGCAGTTAGAGGACAGACTTTTCCAGAGCTTTCATATTTTTTGTACAGTCTAGATACAAATTGCACAGTTCTGCTACAGGAAGATTCATTTAGTAGCAAAGTCTATTTGCTGTCTTCCTCTCCATGTTTCTTTTTGAGAAGTACTACTTGGATGAGCATATATGTCATCTTGCTGATGTGGCTAACTTTATTTGGTGCCGCTTTACAATGAGACCATAATTTCCTGCCCCTTTGTAAAGGATTAAAGGGTGCTGATTTGTGTTTACATCCATGTTACTGATGGAGACTAGCAGATAAAAGGTGATGTTTATCCTATTGATCACAGCTGCAGTAGCTTTAGCTATATGGTTTATGAAGGTATTGTTATAAACCTGTTGGTAAAAATTTAGATATTTTCCTAGTATTGGTGGAGCCAATGAACTTGGAGCTAGGGGATGTCTGAGACAGCTGAGTCTCTAATAGCATGGTAAGCAATCCGATCTCTCCTCAAAATTCTATAAGACAGACTTCCAAGATGGCTGCACAATGAGTAATCACTTATTTCTAGTTCTCCCAGTGTGAAAACAGAAACTCAGCAGAGAAGGCCAGTAGACATGTTTATGGGTAAAATTCAGTAACTGGCTAGTAAATGCACTGCCTGGATGCCAGGAATAAAGAAACAGAGGACTTCGAAAAAAATCAGGTACAAAGTGAGGAAGAAACACTGACTGGGGAAAGTTCTGTAGCTGTTCAGTAAAAAGCAATGCAACCTTCAGACATTCCTTCAATAACTTACAGGAAGATAGACAACTGCGTACAGACTTGGTTAAAATAAAAAAAAAAATAAAAAAAAACACTGGAGTATATCAGCACAAACAGCAAAAGGCTGTAAAAAATAGAAGAAGCTTTAAACAGATATTCATATGAGATAAAGTCGCAAAAATTAGAGATTGAAATGAAGAAAAGGCTGGCTAAATATGAGACTGCTCGGGAGATGTTCTCCAAATAATATAATTGGAGGACAGAGCACACAGGGAAAACCTGAGATTTTCAGCTATACCAGGAAGCTGGAAGGAACAGACTGCATTAATTTTATGAAAGCACAAATAAGCTGCTGGACTGGTATTCCATAGCAGGAGTTGTTGAAAGGGCACATCATGTGTATGCTCCAAACCTGGCTATAAGAAAGCAACCTTGACTTTTAACAGTAAAGATGCAATCCTACCAGCAGAAGGAGTTGATTCTGACAAAACTGTGGCATAAGTACATAGGACTGAATGTGGGAGACAGCAGAGTGTTTGTGGAGAATGATTGCTCATTATACACCAGATAGAAGAGACGCAATTTTATTCTACTATTCAGGGAATGTAGAAATGCAGGTGTGAGATTCAAACTGCTGTCTTCAAGTTATTCTTCCCTGGAGGGACATAATCATTTTTTGATGAAGTACATGCTGAGGAGGAAATACGTTTGTACAACAAAAAGTAAGCTGTAAAACAGAATGAGATTCTACTGGTTCTTCTGGTAATAAAGACCACAAAAGGACTGTACCTGTGAAACCTTTTCAAAATTTTCAACAGAAAATGTTTGAGAGAAGGAAGGGAGCACAAGAGTAGATTTCAGGAATGAACAGTAATAAAACCAGTAACTTAAGGGACTACAATGCAGTAATTATATTTTGTGAAATATGACAGAACAAGAAAATCTGGAAATATTGGCCTTTTTCAGAATTTGTTGGACTTGGGGACTTTAAAGCATATGCCCTACTTCATGTCATTAATATTCGGAATGTGCTTTGGGGAGGGGGAAGAGGAGAGAGAAGGTTAATTAAGTAAAAATGTTTTTTCTTAAATGGTACCAATTTTGTGATGTGGTTTTCTTTACAAGCTATAAAGTAACATTTTTTTTCAGTTGTAACTGTAATGGGGAATGTAAACAGGTGTTGCTGTTCTTTTTTCCCTTTTCTTTCTCCCTTCTCTCTCTATGTTCAGTTTTAAGAAATGTAGGCACTGTAATGCTTTAAAAAAAGGGTGGTTAACCACGATACAAGAAAAATTTAATGTTCTTCTTCTTGCATGGGAGAACTGATTAAAGACCTTGGATTGATTTAGTAACACGTTTTAAGAGCGAGCAAGTAAATGAAAAAAAAACATTGAATATTATAAGGCTTTTTTCTAGCAAATACATGTATGTTCAGTAACAGTTCTGTAGCTGGTCTTCATGTTTCTGTGGAAACAATCTGATAGAGAAACTGGCTGCCTGGTTCTTGTATCTCCATGGAGACAATCTGATAGAGAAACTGGATACAATCTGGGGGAGAGTGATTGGCTAGAGAAAAAAGAATAGAGAAATTGGCTAGGAGATAACGTTCTCTGTAAACATTTGGGTTTTTCCCAGCTGGGACAGCTATAAAGATGAGGCAAAACCAATCAGCACTTGGTAGAAGCACAGGCTGCACCATGCATCTTAGCATGGATAACCTTTTATAGGTTAACTCAAGTCTAAGTTTAAGGCTATTGTTCCTAATAGGAAGGTAAGACTTACATATTTGAAGGTGTACATGGTTTTGTGTGTTGATATTAAGTTTAGGTTTTAGGGGGTATTGTATTTGTTTGAGAGCATTTAATTAAACAAGTTTTATAAGATGTGACAGGTTCAAATGGCTATGACCAGAAACTGTATAAAAGTTCAGCCTCCAAACAGTGTATTAACACAAAAGCTGGAAATAGAGATTTAACAAAAAAGGTGTTGTACCTAAAATATGGTAATCACTTTTTAATACAACAATGCCTTCATTAATGTGTCTAAATGGAAATTGCCTTGTAGATAAATACAAACAAGGAGTAGTGAGCTATATTACAAATGTGGTGTGCAAATAGCTATTTTACAGGAAACACACTTAGAGCTGAACATGTGCATTTGATAAAGGTTTTCAGGAAGGTTATTCAGCAGAATACTTGGGACAAAGGTAAAAAAAAGCGTACTTATTCATTGCAAAAGGAGCTCCAATAGTGAGGGGGGGGGGGTACTAGCAAGAGAGGATGATTACACTGGTCTGTAGTTTACATTCCACCTAAAACTGCTATAATGGAGCTTAAGATAATCAGTTTTCAGCAAGAAATATTACTTGTAGGTGGGGACTGGAATTTGAGTTGCAGCAACGGAGATATGTCTGGGGGGCCCAGAAGGGAAAATATAACAAAGGCGGGTGTATGTTTGAAGAAATTTATGAAAATATTTGGCATGGATGATGTGAATTCAGTAATAGGAGTTCAGAGTGAATTTACATATTCCAAGGTATAAAAACTGGGCTAGGCTGGACAATGTAGGTTTCACAGTGACTTGTATTTGATTGAAGGTCTTGATACTCCCCCCAATACTGTTTCAGATCATTCACCAACAATAGCTAAAATAAAAGCACCGGGTAATGAAATAAAAATGAGACCTTGGCAGTTTCCCACCTATCTGTTGAAAAGAGAGGAATTTAAGGAATGGATAGTGGAGATAATTCAGGAGCTGTTAGGATAGAAATTTCTTCTGAAAATATAGCTAGGGAGTGGAATAAAAGTAAAGTGGAGTTTAAAACTAGGGTGGAAATGAAAGGGAGCTATGGTTAAGAAGTAAGAAATTATTTAGAGGGACTGACATGTTAGTATTGCAGAATAGGGGGAATCGCACAGAGCAAGAAGATTATCAACTGCAGAATGCTAGGCAGAAAATAAGGGATTACCTCAATGAGCTTAGAAAGATTGTTAAACAACTGTTTTTTGGTAACACTAGAGCAGAAAATCTTTTAGCACAATGACTCCGACAACAGAAAGTAGAAAGGACTCTCACCAAACTTAGGGAGCTTATAACAAGGATGGGTAACTATATCTTGTAGAGGTATTTGAAATTTTGCAGAAATTCTATGAAAGTCTCTAAAGCAGAGAAATATGAAAATCAAGAAAAGATACAAATGGAAATGTTTATGGAATAATTAAATATGCAAGGGTTGGAGCTAGATGAGGCTCAATTACAAATGGTTAGGATAGGATGAGATAAAAATTGTAATGTATAACCAAGCTACAGGAAAGTCCCCTGGAATAGGTGGTATTCCTGTGGAAGGTTGGAAACTAGGAGGAAAAAAGCTGATGAACAAAACCTTCAGATCTTTAACAGTATCTTAAGAGGAGGAAAAGTACCACTGTCCTGGAAGAAAGCAGTGGTAGCTGTAATACCTAAAGAGGGTAAAAATCCATCAGATAGGTTCATACTAGGCTATCTGCCCTAGGGCATTTATAAACCTAGCCAGAATGCGTTTGGCTTTCGCCACCCATTTTAAATTTATTTTACTATGCCCTTTTTTGAGGTTAGTATACTGTGCCTCTGTCTAACAGTGACAGAAGTGATACCCGGGGTAAACCTACGATCTCCCATCCACTCATCAAGATTCCTCTTGAATAGAGTCAATGAGGGACTCTGCCTAACCTGGACTGGGATTTTATTCCAGAGTGAAGGGAGCCTCTGGATTATGAGTCTGTCCCTCCAGCATGTCCTATTTATTTCAGTGCTGAGGTTCAAGTCTCTCGAGCGCGTAGCTCGATGGGATTTGGATTTTCTGAGGTGCAGCATGTCCATTAATTCCGGGTTGGACATGGCTTTATACGTCAGGCACAGATCGCCTCTGAACAGGCGGTATGCCACTGAGTAGAGCTGGAGTTTCTTTAACCGGGCAGCATATGGCATCTGTTTGAGCCCTTTGATCCTCTTGGTGAGGTACTTTTGGGGTCTTTCCAGTTGCTGCAGGTGTCTGGTAAGGTACATCCCAAAAGGGGCATTGTACTCAATTATGGGCCTGATGAGGGATGAGTAGAGGCACGATCTCCCCTGATCTAGATGTGAATCCCATCATGATTAGGTGGGCTATATAAAATGTTTTTCTAACCACTTTGGCCACGTGGTTGTCAAATGAGAGATTGCCATCAACTTTGGTCCCCAGGTCCCTAATTACTTCTGTACTTAATGGATTACCACCTATGTGGTAATTTGTGGGCACTTTGTTTTTGCCAAAGGGGATGACTATACACTTTTTGGCATTTAGCTTGAGGCCATGGCTCTGGCACCAGTTGTCTGATGTCCTTCAAGAATGCAACTGCAGTCATAACATATGTGTTGTCCTGCCTCAGGCAGCCCTCGGTCGGCCGGATTCCAAAGTCTGGGTCCGATGTCGGCTGATGTCGCATTTCTCTGTCAGGGCGGCTGGAGTACATAAGCATCAGCCGACGCCATTTTCTTCAGTCTTTCTTGCTGCGCGGTGCCTGAAGCAGAAGCAGTTCGCAAGTGCCGGTCGGTCAGCTCCTGTATTAGATTCCGAAGTCATCAAAAAAGCTAAGTACCCCGTTGGGGACCTTTTCTTGCCTCAGCCGATGTCAGAAATTACTGAAAAAGTTAACAATTGTCTTGTGGTAAACAAATCTCATAAGGATTTCCACTCTTACTGTCTTCCTTGCCTTGGCCCAGACCATGACGTCTCTGCCTGTGTAGCCTGTGCTCGCTTCAACAAGCGCACTCTCAGGCGCCGGGCAGAGTTCGCTGAAGATTTTTTCATTGAAAAATTTGCTTACACAATGCCGTCGGAACTTCCGACATCGCAAACTCCCAAGAAATGAAAAGACCGGGACCGACATCCTCGGCCCACGTCTACCACCGACTCCACGCCAAAACCTACCGCGAGTGCTCCGGTTCCCTCTGAGATGGTTTTTCCACCACTCCAAACCGAAGACACCGCATTACCGACAACTCCGATTCCGGATATCACTCCGCCAGTTATTGATTTTCCTCCGGATACCGAAACAGAGGAAATGCCTGAGACCATTGCTGTAGACAAGGTCACTCCTGCACGTGGAGCTGCCAGGCCTCCTATGGCCATGTCTATTAAGGCCTACACTAGGGCTAAGGCAGCCAGCAAAACAAAGCATCTTACTACTAAAGCCTTACCTCAGCCTACTCCAGAGACACAAATTATGGCTGCTGACTTAATTTCTATGATTAGAGGTTCACAGGCCCATCCTAAGAGAGGATCCCAGCCTCCTTCTGATAAAAGGCCCCGGGTTGAACCCTCTGACCCTATTCCGTCAGATGAAGACTCTGAGGACTCTGTCCACTCTGATGGCCAGGAAGAGCTCTTCCAGACCTATGAGGACTCGGATGCAGAGGATTCCATCCCCTCGGCCTCCCCTCCTGAGGATATTTCTTTTGGGGAAGTTCTGCATACCATGAGGGAACATTTCAAGTGGCAAGGCCAGGAATATTCTGATTCCAAAAAGCGCCTTCGGACTTTCCTTAAAAAGCCCCAGCACAGGCCCTTGGCTATTCCTCCTGTGCTTGATGTTTTGGATGATTTATATTCTGACTCTAGTGTTACCCCTGACTCTTCCTCCTGCTCCAGCCAAGCCAGACGGGTATTACAGGGTCCCAGAAACACATTCCCATTTATTCAGGGCCCATACTGCTGATTTGGAAACTATTTCTCAGGGGCCTAAAGGAGTTTCAGCTTCCACCTCTAAAAATCCCTTGCCCTCCAACAGGGAAGCTAGGTAATTAGAGAGATGGGGTAAAAAGGTTTACACTTCCACTACCTTATCTATGAGAGCTTTGAATTGCCTTTTTCATATGTTACAATATCAGGATTTCCTGTTAAAAGATTTACAGAAAACATTGGCCGCTCCTGATCCTTTAGACAGGAAGGCTTTGCAGGAAGCTGTACATAACTCTCAGCAAGTAAGCAATCACTTCCTGCAGTGTGGATATGATGCACTGGAAGCTTCATGTAGGGCAGCTATGACAGGGGCAGTCATTCGTAGACATGCATGGTTAAAAGATCAACCTCTACCAGATCATGTAAAGGCAAAACTTCTGGATGCACCTTTGGAAAAGAACAAGCTTTTTGGTGCTAATGCCAAGTATGTGTTAAAGTCCATCGAGGAAAAAGCAAAATCAGTTCAGACGGTGAAAGATTTCCTCCAGGTTCAACCCCCCAGATTCAGTAGGAATTGGCCTTCAAAAAAACTGGTCCTTTCCTAATCCTGAAAAGTTTCAAAGGGGTAAAAACAGATGTGGCCGAGGAAGAGGACAATACAGAGGTCCTTACAGGGGGATGACAATGGCAGCCAGGAAACCAAAGAAGTGACACAGCCACAATCTCAATGACTTTCCTCTACTTCCGCCTACCAGGGAACAAATAGAAGCTCCCTTGGGCGGGAAATTATCTCTGTTTGCAGAAAATTGGCACAGACTGACAAAGGACAAATGGATTTTGGACATTATAGACAGAGGATACAGGTTCCATTTTCATACCTTACCAAGAAAACAAGGCATGCCAAACCTACCACAAAACCAGAGGGCAGAGGCTATCAAGCAAATCTCTCTGCTGACTCGGATGAAAGCAATAGAAAAAGTTCCACAACAAGAACAAGGCCTGGGGTTTTACTCAAGACTGTTTCTTGTTCCAAGAAAAGAATCTCAATGGAGACCAATACTGGATTTGTCCGCATTAAACACCTTTCTCATAGTACCAAAGTTCAAAATGCTGACTACAGCAACTCCTTCCCATGCTGGGCAAGGGGTCTTGGCTGATTACTCTGGACCTCAAGGAGGCATACCTGCATGTCCCTATCAGACACAGCTGCAGAAGATACCTCAGATTTCTTGCAGGGCCAGAGCATTATCAATTCTCAGCATTGCCATTTGGCTTATCTACTGCACCCAGAGTATTCACAAAATGCCTGGCTTCAGTAATTGCTCATTGCAGGCTCCAGGGGATCCAAATTTACCCGTACCTGGACGACTGCCTCATACAAGCGGACGACAAATTGATGTTGACAAAAACTTGGACTATGTCATACGATTACTTCAAGCTCTGGGATAGTCAACTTCCAAAAGTCAAGACTTCAGCCATCCCAGCAAATAATCTTCTTAGGAGCCAAATTAGACACTGCCTCTCAAATGGCTTACCTAACAGAAGACAAGCAAGAGAAGTTAACTCATTACTTCAAAGGTTTAGCAAAACTTACCCAGATGACTGCAAGGAGATTCCTACAGGCCCTGGGTTACATGGCATCCTGCATTCTCCTGGTTCCATTAGCAAGACTACACATGAGAAAGCTTCAATGGTACCTAAAAAGCCTTTGGTCTCAGCACAGCAACAACTTGGAGACAACCATACCGCTCATTCTATGCCTACAAAAGGAATTCCTATGGTGGGCCTCGGTGAGCCAGGCAAACACAGGTATGTCATTCAAAAAACCACAGAACGCAGACCATGACCACAGATGCCTCAGACCTTGGATGGGGGGCGCACATGGAAGGCAGGTGTATACAAGGACAATGGTCTCCAAAGGAAACGCATCTGTATATAAACCAAAAGGAAATGCTGGCAGTAATGCATGCCATCGAGGCCTTTCAACACCAACTTCAAGGCCATTTACTGATATGGACAGACAACACCACTGTGATGTGGTATATAAACAAGCAAGGGGGCACCCATTCTTACCCCCTTTGCAGACTGACAATGCATCTTTGGGAAAAATCACTGAACCTAAACATTCAGTTACAATCCCAGTTTGTTCCAGGCAAAGACAATGTGCTGGCGGACAGCCTAAGCAGGAATTTCACAGATCCACATTAGTGGAGGTTACATCCGAAGATCTTCACACAGCTCACTTCGACATGGGGCAGGCCAGAAGTAGACCTATTTGCCTCTCACCTCAACCATCTACAAAAATTCTGCTCAAGGACATACCATCCACAAGCTTGGAAAATAGATGCTCTCTCATTCAACTGGAACTTCCTAAAAATCTATGCATTCCCACCTCTGCCACTAATGACCTCAGTATTACTAAAGATCAAAGCAGAGACCCAAGGGAATCCTAATAGCTCCGGACTGGCCAAGACCACTGGTATCCACTACTGCGGAGCATATGTCACACCAGGAAGTGGGCCCTTCCCCAATGGCCTCTACTTTTGACTCAACACAACTTCAAAACAGTGCATCCAAACCTTCAGACACTGCAGCTAACAGCCTGGGAGATCTCATGAATAACCTCAACCTATCTCTCTCCAAGGAAGTTCAGCGGATACTAACAGAGGCTCGAAGACCATCCACTAGAAAGGTTTACTTAGCAAAATAGAAGAGATTCAGCATTTGGAATACCAGCAAGGGACATGATGCATCATTGTTGAACATCCCACTCATCTTGGAATATTTGGCAGATATGCTAAAGAATGGCCTCTCATATTCTTCCATAAAGATACATGCATCAGCTATTTCAGCTAGATATAACACTGATCCGCCTGTCTTTTCACATCCTTTGCTAAGGCAATTCCTCGGGGGAATCAAGAACATTAAGCCACCAAGAAAGGCCCCAGTGCCAGCCTGGGACCTCAATTTTGTCCTAGAAAAACTGACTCTACCTCCATTTGAGCCAGCAGCTACAGTTGACTTGCAATTTCTCTCATGGAAGACAGCTTTCCTGTTGGCAATTACTTCAGCAAGCAGGGTTTCGGAACTACAAGCCCTAATGGCAATACCACCGTTCATAATTTTCCACAGACAGAGTTTCATTAAGGACCAACCCTACTTTTATGCCAAAGGTGGTATCTAGGGTTTCTTTAAATCAAGCTATTCATCTGCCTTCTTTCTTCCCCAATCCTGAGAATAAGGGGGAAAGACTGTTACATACCTTGGACGTTCACAGACAACTTCGATACTACCTGGACAGAACGAAGACCAGTAGGAAGTCTGAACGACTTTTTGTAGCTTGCGCCCCTGCAGTCCAAGGAAAAGCAATTTCAAAACAGACTATTTCAAAATGGATTGGACATTGCATCAGATTATGTTATTCCTTTCATGGAAAGACTGTTCCAGCCAATGTCAGACCTCATTCCACCAGAGCTACAGCCACCTCTACAGCATTCTTAAGAGGGGTACCTACTAAGGACATTCTAGAAGCTGCTACATGGAGCTCCATGCATACATTCTCCAAACACTACAATCTCCCTCTATACTCCAGCTCTAGAGCAGGCTTTGCTTCAGCAGTCCTGCAGGGTTTGATTGCCACACCATCTTTTTCCTACAGCATTCCTCCTCCCCCAGCTAAGTTATGGTATTCTACCCATATGTTATGACTGCAGTTGCATTCTTGAAGGACATAGTACAGTTTTGTACCTACCATAAATGTAGATGTCCGATAGATATGCAACTGCAGTCGGATTTTCCCTCCCTCCATACCCCTCTATGCCTAGGGTCCACTCCTATCCCTGTTTCTCTTAGCTGGGGATATCTGTTATGGTGTATCTGTTTATTGCTCATTTATTTGTCTGGAATCCTGTTTTTGTCTTCCAATTTGATTACAGCCTTCCTTGGAGGGCACCTGGCATCTGGGGCAAGAAACACTGAAGAAAATGGCGTCGGCTGATGCTTATGTACTCCAGCCGCCCTGACTGAGAGAAATGCGACATCAGCCGACCTCGGACCCAGACCCAGCGGAATCCAGCCGACCGAGGGCTGCCTGAGGCAGGACAACCCATATGTTATGACTGCAGTTGCATATCTATCGGACATCTACATTTATGGTAGGTACAAAACTGTACTTTTCTATGAGGCCCTTTTGGAGGATGCTTGTCAGCTGGAGAGTCTATTATGGCGCCCAGTTTGCAGTCATCTGCAAACTTGGTCAGCCACAGTCCTTCCGTGTTGGCCTGTACCTCCGAGAAATATATACCGAACAAGAGGTCCCAGAACTGAGCCTTGTGGGACACCACTTGTAACTGGTTTGGAGTCTGACATGGCTCCAGCAATTCTAACCATGTGGGTTCTGTCCTTGAGCCAGTTTGCAATCCATCTAGTGACATTGGGGTTTATATTTAAGCTGGTGAGCTTATTTCTAATGCCCGAGTGGGGTATTGTATCGAAGGCTTTTGCGAGGTCCAGGTAGCCTGTGTGGACCACCTTCCCCTAGTCATTGGCCTTGGTGACTGTTTCAAAGAAATCAACCAGGTTTGAGGCAGGATCTGCCCTTAAAGTCGAACTGGGTAGGATCCAGTGTCTGTAGGTCCCCAGTATCTTTATTTGAGGTCCATGATCCTTTCCATAGCTTTGCAGACCAAGCTAGTCAGGCTTATGGGGCGATAGTTTCCAGGATCCGTTGAGGCACCACCTTTATGGAGAGGGACCACTGTTGCTGTACGCCACTCTTTGGGCACATATCCTGTAGTAAGGCTGAGATTGAACAGTAGTTTTATGTTTGGGTTTAGCTCTTCTTGGAGTTCATGTAGGACGCAGCCCCGGACACCGTCTGGTCCTATTGATGCTGTGTTTTTTTGCTTTGGAGAGGGCGGCTCTTACCTGAGCATCTGAGATGTCAGGGGGGCAGCACTCTGCTGGGATAGATATTTGCCCTTTTGGTGGGAAGGGGGGGGGGAGTTTGCACTGAACCTGTCAGCTAGGATGTTGGCAATGTCTGTGGGTTCAGTGTATTTTTTGTCATTTTGGACTAATTCTGAGCATATCTGGGAATTACCACCCAGGTTCCTAACATAACTAAAGAAAGCCTTGTGATTATCCTTAGTGTCCTGTGCAATTTTTCTCTCGAAGCTGGCCTTAGACAATTTTATGAGTGCCCGTAGTTTTTTGCCAATACTGATCAGTGATGCCTTCCCTGTTTGGGATTTTGCTGTATCATTTAATAGCTTCCTCTTCCTATTGTATAGTTTGTTTATGGCTGGGGTCCACCAGACAGGACGTCTGCCTTTGGAGGATTGGGTCTTTGTTTTATGTGGGATCGCATGATCCATGCATTCCTGAAGGTGTTCATAGAATGCGTTTATAAAGGATTCTGCGGTCTGGGCCGTATTTTCCACAGGCTCGGGGGCTTTGAAGGATTCCACCTCTGTTTTGGGGAGTGTGAAATTTGCTTTAGAGAAGTTTTTCACTGTGGTTTTCTGGGCAGGGGGTGGGGTCGGGATGTGAATATCCAGTGAGATTAGTTTATGGTCTGATCTTACCAGTGAGGGATACACTTCTGGTCTGGAGCATAGAGTTCCCATGTTGGTGATCAGGTCCAGTATATTTTCCCCTCTTGGAGTGGTAACAAGTTCCATAGCATTTAAGTTTATAAATTCTAGGAATCTTTGGGCTAGGGTGTTGGAGCTAGAGTAATGCTCCCAGTCTGTTTGGGTAGTTGAAGTCGCCCAATATAATGGTGTTTGGAGAGACCTTCATATTTTCCAGTGTTCTCAGGAAGGCCGAGTGGGGTTCCTGGGTTTGGGAGGGTGGTCTGTAGCAGGCTATAAACTGGAAGGCAGTTTTACCCACTGTTAGTTGCACATGGATAGTCTCTGATGCTTCGTGCTTTGCCACCAACCTGGAGGTGTGGGTATCTTTGAATATCGATACTCCCCCTCCTTTTGTGGTTCGATCCAAGTTTTGGGGCAGAAAAGCATGGTATGAGATATAACCTGGTAGTGCTGGGGTGCTCTCGGGAGCCCTGAACCAGGTTTCTGTTACTGCACAGATATCGATGTTCTCCATGCTAAGGAGAGTTTGAGTGCGTGCATCTTGAGGTTTAGACTTCTGGCGTTTAGTAGCATTACTCTTAGTTTCTTATCCCTTGTGATACCTATGGAGGTGGGTTTGTCTTTTGAGCCTTGCCTAAAAAAGGCACTATGGGGGTAGCAAGAGCCTTTGCCAATATCCGAAATCCCAGGGGTGACAGGTGCAAGCCATCCCTAGCGAAGCATCGTGGCTTGTCGAGCATATAATCCCAAGCTGACAGGCATTGGATCCCCTTTGAATGATACCAGTACTTAAGCCAATTGTTGAAATTCATCATCTTGTCTTCATATTGTGGCATCATTCTTGGTGAGGGTAAGATGCTACTCAAGGTTAGGGTCATACCGGCCTGGGCTACATGCTCAGAGAGCTCCTTTGTCTCTTTTCATGTAGTCCAGGGAGGTACATCTCGGGTCATTCACACCAGCATGGACAATGAGTCATATTTGTACTTGTCTTGGAGTGACCTGAGTGCTTGTGTTATGTGGCAGATCCTAGCGCCTGACAGGCTGCTCACCGTGACCCTCTCCTTGTTCAGCCTGGTGAGCAGGACATCAGTGTGCCTGACGATAGTCACCTATTACAAGTGTATCAGGTGTGTTTAGTCTTAAGGGCTGTGACTGTTCGGCACACTGGCTTTGTGAGATGTGTTGCACGTGTTTTGTTTCAGCTTCATACAGGCCCATTTCAATCCTAAACTATGATTATAAAGTGTTCATGCCTATAATTGCTAAAAGAATAGCAAAGGTAATGCCAAAACTGACAGATATGGATCAATCTGATTTTGTGGAGTGGAGACAAGCATTTGACAACATTGATGATCCATATGGAAGCAGAATGTAAGAGAATACCATTGTTGGTGGGTCTTGACACAGAAAGCATTTGACAGAGTAAGCTGGGACTTGATGAACAAGGCACTGGAAGACTTTGCATTTCTTAAAACAATGTAAGGTTGATTAGAAGGATATGTGAGGGATTGAAGGCGGAAATTAAAGTGAGTGGGGTCCTTTCTGTTAATTTCTGCTTGAGCAGAGGAACCAGGCAGGGGTGTCCTCTCTTCCCTTTATTATTTGCATTATATTTGAAACAATAGACAAAGAAAATAAGGGACTCAGAAATTCAAGGATGTAATTGGTATGGTAGTTAAGAAAAGCTGCCTTTATTTGCAGATGATATTTTATACCTGAGAAAACCAGAAGAAGTTAGTGTTGTGGAACATTTTGAGAGTTTCAGATCTTTTTGGTATATAAAATGAATGAATCTAAAACAAAGGCAATAGTGGTAAATTATGCACCCACACATGAACCGGTTCAGGAATACCCATATTTATGGAGACATGATAAAATTGTTTAGGAGTAACGCTTAAACAATGATTCTAGTGTGGCAGCTAAGCATATGGGGGGAGAGACTAAACAAAAGATAATACAAAACCTGAGAAACTAAGATTTTTTATGGATAGTAAGATACAATCAACTAAAATGCTTTTAGTCTTATTCACAGGTCAGGCATATTTTTATCAACCACAGTAGAAGTTGTGGGTAGCAATTAATAAAGAACTGAAGGACTTTATCTGGGAGGGAAAGACAGCAAGAGTCAAATAGGCTAAACTGATTCTTCCAGTAGAACAGGGAGGAGTGGGATTACCCTATTTAATGGGGTATTTCAGAGCTACACAGTTTAGACTCCTATACATAGCAGAAGAAGAAAACTATAAATGTGAAGTTGTTCAATCTCGCTGTTCATTCTTCACTGATGGGGTTTGGAGCCAACTCATCAGCTCCAACATGGCCATTAGCAAAGCTCAAGGTTTACCAGTAACTCAAGACCAAGCCCCTTATCCCATGATGCACTGCTGGAATTACCTCAGATCTAGTTTGCCACGGCACGGATCTCAGTGGTTCCAGTTCGCTCGAGCCTTTTTTGACACAATCGCTGTTCACAAGTCTTTTTTTCAAAAACTTATTTATCTTTTATAGATAGTTATATATTAAGCTCCTGTAGTTGCCTGTTTAGATCTATTCCCTTGGTGCATCATATTTTATCATATTTGTAGTGGCCTCCTGTTAGGCCTAGTTATTCAGTGTGTGTCTTTCCTTATATTACCATAGTGTGCGTTATACTTTCATAGAGTAGATAGTGTGCTGTTACACATTTAGTAGAATTAGCTTTCCTTTCCCAGGCTATTGTTAGTGTTCTATAAAGTTGAGCCTAAGGATAACTTTAACATTTAGGCTGTATTATACTGTTGGCTCCATTTTTCTCTGGCCATTTGTTAAATGGTGTTGGTTAATTAGAAGTATTATCTTGAGTAGGATAGATTTTTCTTCTAGGTTGTTTCAGACTGTTTAGTTTGTATTTTGCTTAATATGTCTGGGGAAAAAGACAAGCACCCAAAGTCAGGATTCAAAAAATGTCCAGTCTGTGGGCAAAGATGTCTCTCACTGATGGGCATGTTCAGTGGGTGTATTGTTTGGGTGCAGTGCACTTGCAGGAATCCTGTAGCATTTGCCATTTCTTTTCTTCAAGGGTTCTTTTAGAGAGGAAAAGGAAGCTTGTGGATTGAGGTTTGCTGAAGCATCCTTTCACTGAAGCTTTATCTGACCAGGATGGGGCCAGCAAGACCTCTAAATCATCAAAATCATCTACTGATTCCAAGGCATCTAAAAAGCCTAAGAAAGTGGAGGATTCCGGGACATCAGCTCCACAGCTCTCGGAGCAGTGTGTCTCTTCTTCCAGAGATGGTCTCTGAGACCTGTATCTCCACTCTTCCAATCGGCACCTTTGGTACGCTCCTCTAGATCTTCTGTCAGCCTCTCGGATTTGGATATGGACCAATTGATGCAGAAGCTCTTATGGGCACCAGGCCTTGCCAAATTGTCTGCTCTGACCCCAGCGTTGGTACCGAAGACCACCATCCCGGATTTGACTGCTCCTCCTCCGAGCCATACCAGATCTTCGGAGCTGGAGGGGGCCAACCTGTTTGTGGAGCCTTTGGAGCTGAGACCTGCTCCAGTGTCATTGGTTCCATCTAATTTGACGTCCTCAGCACTGACCAGGGTCTCTAGGGGCTGACACTCTCCTGTCAGGTCCAGGGAGGATAGTCGCACTGACTTGTTGGTGCCGACTCTCTCTTGGGGCCTCTGATCAGATGAGCTCGGCTCCTCCCTCCAGCTCTGGGCCCATGGCCTTGGTGTGGGAGGGGATGGTGGTTCCCTCTGATCTGTCAACTCCTCGTTGGAGCAGTGATGCTTTCAAAGCCGTGAGGAGAGCCTTGTCCCCAAAGACATCCTCAACACCAGGTCTGGCCTCTTCTTCCCCCAATGTGCCTGTGTCCGCTTCTGCCTCCATCGTCCAGGTCAAGTGTAGAGACCCTGAGCCTCAGGTAGCCCCACAGGGTGCCCCTTGCTCTTCTGAGACCTCCCCAGAGGCTCCCACTGAGGAAGCCCCCAGGAAGAGATTGTGCAAGAGGAGACACTTGGACTCCCCACAGGAGTCTCTGACATCTGATACTGACTTGGATGAGTTAGAAGGGTCCCCCCAATCCCCCTTTGAGGATATCTCCTTTGCAGAGATATTCAAGATTCTTAGGCAGAGGGGTGATTGGCAATCCAAAAGCCCTACTGAGGATGAGTCGGTTCAGACTTTTTGTCCAAGGGAGACCCTGATGATGCCATGGTGATGGTAGTGGCCACCAAGAAGGAAATGTCAGACTTCCTCGACTATCCATCCTCCTAACAGAGTCCAGGATCATGGATCGATATGGGAAATGCATGTTTAGTTCAGTGACTTTTACACTCCGATCGATGAACTATTTGACCCACTTCACCAGACTGCAAAGAGATCCCCTTAAGGAGTTGGGAGATGCTCTTCAGGGTATTGTAGCTGCAGAGGCTTCTGACCATGTTGACGCCCAGCTCGCTACCCTAAATTCCATCGTGAACTTGTCCATGCAGCTGATGGAATGAGTAGAGCAGCGGGTACAGGAGTTGCGCTAAGATGACATTCCTGGATGCACTTGTGTTCCTTCGTGGAGCACTTTAAGTCTTCATTTGTCAACACCCTGTTTGATGGCTCCTCTCTCTTTGGGCCCAAAGTGAAGGAAACTCTCACCAGGTGTGAGCAGGAGGGAAAGACTCTCTGCTGTCAGAGTCCATTTTTCCACCCCTACTCAGCCTTACTCCAAAGGCCAATGGGGAGGGAAAATGTGGTTCTGAAAAGCCCAAGGAGCCTTTCAGGACACACGTGGTCAACCCGCCTCGAGGCAGAGGAGGGGGTAACAATGGAATACACCACCCTCGTGGCAGAGGGACTGCAACACCAGGGTGACATAGATCACTTCTCTGGTCAACCCTATCAGTGCTCCTGAAGGGAGACCTGACTGTCCTGCTCTGGAGGCAGTCGGGAGTTACTTATCTTTATACCCAGATGCCTGGCTAGATATAACAAATGACAACTGGGTACAAAGTATTTCCAGAGGGTATTTCATACCATTCTCAATCCAACCCACACCCCGAAGGAGAATCCCAGACATTCCACCCACTTACAGGGAACAAGCAACTATAGAGGTCCGCAAGTTGCTAGAGTCCTCCAGCCAGTCCCAGCAGACCAAATAGGATCCAGAACTTACTCAAGATTCGTTTTGGTTCCAAAGAAGACAGGGGACTGGAGACCTATTTTGGACCTCAGCAGACTCAACCAATTTGTAAAGATAGAGAAGTTCCAGATGGCCACACTTCAGTCAATACTTCCCTTTTTATGGAGAGAATTGGATGTGCTCGATAGATCTCAAGAATGCGTACTACCACATAAAGATGGCCCGGCCATCCAAAGATCATTTGCATTTCCGGCTAGGAACCATCATTTTAGTTTTGAGCCCTGCCCGTTGGTCTCACTACAGCCCCCAGAGTGTTCACCAAATGCATGGCAGTGGTCACGGCTCATCTGAGGCATCTAGGATTCCAAGTGTTTCTGTATCTAGATGATTGGCTCCTTACCTCCACTACCAGGCATCAACTTATTCAAGCAAGAGAATACACTCTGACACTCTGCCATCACTTAGGCATTGCAATCAACTCAGAAAAATCTGCCTTGTCACCATTGCAGCATATTGTCTTTATAGGGGCAGAGTTAGACACTACAACCACCACTCTATGGCTACCAATCGAGAGGGTCTTTCTCCTTCGCCAGCATGTCAACTCACTAGTGTCGAAGGACAGAGCACCAGCCGCAGAAGTCTTAAGTATTAGGTTTGATGGATGCAGTGATCTTGGCCATACCATTAGCAAGGATGCATATGCGGATTCTTCAATGGCTGTTGTTCACCCAATGGTCCTATCAGGAACTTCCAGTGAATCATATGATTTTGATTACAAACTCTTGCAAGAGGGATCTCCAGTGGTGGTTGACGTCTCTTCATGTAACTATAGGGCGTCCCTTTGTTCTACCCCCTCCAGTAGCCACTGTGACCACGGATGCTTCCCTGATAGGGTGGGATGGGGCATTTTCAGGGAATGGTCACCCAAGGCACATGGACGGATCAAGAATCACACCTGCATATCAGTGTTCTGGAATTAAGAGCAGTACTTCTGGCATTGCAGTACTTTCAGGACTCTTCCTCTAGGGATGATTGCAATTCAGACAGACATGTCAGTAGTCTGGTACTTGAACAAGCAAGGTGGGACCAAGTCTTAACCTCTTTGCTGAGAAGCCCTCAGAGTTTGGCAGTAGACTGTCTCCTCCCAGCACTTTCTGTTGGCAATGCACATCCCGGGGAGATCCAACATGATAGCAGACAAACTGAGCAGGGCAATTTTGTTGCCACATGAGTGGTCCCTCAAACAAGAGATTGCGGACAGGATTTTCCACAAATGCGGCCAGCCTTGCTGCGATCCTTTTGCCAGTCATGTCAACACAAAATGCAGAAGCTACTTTGCCCAGATTCCCCCTCCTGGAGAACCCCAGAGAGACACACCCATACATGATTGGCCCCCGGTCTCCTCTATGCATTCCCTCCAATCCCTCTTATTCCCAGACTTCTACAGAAAGCAGTGTTGCTGGGAAGGACTATCATCCTCATAGCCTCACATTGGCCTCGGCAGATTTGGTTCCCATTCCTTCATCTATTGGAAGATCCATGGATTCTGGACCCAGTTCCAGACCTTCTGACATCCGTTGGGGGACCTCCACCCCTCATTGCAGTCACTGAAGCTCACAGCTTGGCTGCTCCAGTTCCCATCCTAGCCAGGCTTTCATGATCTTTCTGAGACTAGATAGATCCTCTTGTCTCATAAGCCGTCCACCAGGAGACTATATCTTAAGTGAAAGAGATTTTCCATATGAGCTTCTAAGCAGGGCATTGATCCTTATCAAGCCCCTTTGATGTCCATTTTAGAATTCTTGACTGATTTTTAATGAAGGAGCTACAGCTGCTACAGTTCGGGTCCAGTTGGCTGCTATATTTAACTTTCATCTCGGAATGGGCGGGCTAAACATAATGTCCCTCAAGTTGTCCAAGGCTTTTTTCAAAGGGATCTTCCACATGAGGCCTCCAGTGAAAACTCTTTATTCTCTAAACTTTATGCTGTCTCGCATGATTCTTCCCCCATTTAAACCAGCATCATCTTGTGATCTCAAATTTTTATCATGGAAAACCAAATTTCTGGTGACTATTACTTCTGCCCACAGATTATCAGTCCTCCTCATTTGATTTTTCATGCTGATAGAGTATCTCTTAGGACAAGCCCCTCTTTGCCCAAAGTTTGTTCTGAATTCAATATCAACCAAGTCATTGAGTTGCCAGTCTTCTTCCCTAACCACTCCAACAAATTGGAGTACATGCTTCTCAAACTTTGTTTACAGACAGCTCAGATATTTTTTGGACAAAAAAAGATGCTAGAAAATTAGACCAGCTCTGTGTCTTTCTCTGAAGCCAGAAAAGGTAGACCAGTGGCTAAAACAACACTTTCTAAATGGCTAGCTGAATCACTTTTGTTTATTCTGCTGCTAATATGCCCTTACTACACAAGATTAAAGTTCATTCTACCAGAGCAGTTTCTATGTCTTCTGCATTTCAAGCCAAATTGCCCTTTAACATTTGTGCTGCAGCCACTTGGTCTAAACCTCATACCTTTATCACTCATTACAAAGTTAAGGCCTCCAGGGACAGGGCTTCCTTTGGGTCTACGGCCATGAAGAATGTACTCCCATGAGCCACCTGAGATTGAGGGTGCTAGGGATGCTACCAATCAGTAAATGAACGGCGAGATTGAAAAACTTCACATTAAGTTATGTACTTACCATAACGTTCCATGTGAGTTGTTCCATCTCACCTTCATTCTTGCATCCCTCCCTCCATCCCCCACCTGGCTGATAGTTGATCTACAGGCTGGTCTCCTCCTGGTTATTCAATCCTTTTCTCTTGGGTGAATAGTTCTCTTACAGGGATATGGTACATGCAGCAAACAAGATGAGGTAATTCCGGCAGTGCATCATGGGAGAAGGGGCTTGGTCTCGAGCTACTGGTAAACCTTGAGCTTTGGTAACAGCCGTGTCTGAGCCGATGGATCAGCTGTGAAACCCCATCAGTGAAGAATGAAGGCGAGATGGAACAACTCATATGGAACGTTATGTTAAGTACATAACTTCTTCTTCAAAGTGGAAATGAATCATGATGAAATGGGGGAAGCTCAAAAAACAAGGAGACTGGGATTTTGGATGCAGGACTTTAAGGAAAATAACAATCATACCGAATATTATATCCATATAGTAGCAGAAGGTATTCTAAGAACTAAACCAACATGGGAATGGAAAAAGGAGATTCTGATAGGGAGAATTTAAGTGAATGGACTTCCTCTTTACTTATATTGGTGCTTTAAGTAATGCAATTCTGTTTATTTAATAAAGTCTTTTGATAGTCTTTTAACTATTTAAATATTTATAAGGGAAATGAGGTATTTTGAAGTTATCTGATGTTCTGCTATTTGACTTACAGGATCAAAAGTGCTTATCTTATACTATCATATCCGTGGTTGTCCTCCCTGGATTTGTGATGCCATTTTTTGATTTTTATGTTCTAGTAACTTTCTAAGTTTATAGGAGCAATATTGAAAATTTGTCACTATTTTTGGGCCTCTGTCACCCCATTATTTCTGGCTTTGTCCAGATTTCTTGCTCTGAGAGGTTGAGAGGTATGGTGGTTAGCCAAAGGTAGCACACTACCTTTTATCATTTAGCTTCAGCCCAGTTTTAGTGCAACAAGAGTTTACTAGGGAGAGTTCCTTCTGAAGGGCTGGAGTGTCTGAGGATAATTTAACCCACAGTTTACAGTCCTGTGCTTGTTTTGTTAGCCCATTGTCTTTGCTTTTTGCTTGGAGATCTGAGAAGTAAAGGCCAAAAAGGTGAGGTCCCAGTAGTGGGCCTTGAAGCACACCACTGGTCACTTTCAAGCTTTCTGGTGAGGCACCTGTAACTCAGAGTAGGTTCTTTGGCCAGTTTCATAGCTATCTTACCACAAAAGGGTCGGCTTTAAAGAATTTTACTTCTGTAGAATGCCAGCAGGGTTAGTGGTGTCAAAGGCTTTGGCTAGGTCAGAATTCACTGTGTATACAGCACACCCACCATCTACTGCCCCTATGGCCTTTTCACTGAAGTTTACCAAATTCAGTAGACAATCTATAGGTTCATAGGTAGGTACTAGGTTATCTGCCCAAAGGCATTTATAAGCCTAGCCAGAATGTGTTGGCTTTCGCTGTCCCCTTAGATTAGTTCCCTGTGCCTCTAACAGAGCCACTGAAGTGATCCCCGAGGTAAACTTGGTTTCCTATCCACTCGTCAAGGTTTCTTTTGAAGAGTGTTGGTGAGGAGCTCTGCCTAATGTAGATTGGGATCTTGTTCCAAAGCATATGAAGTCTCTGGGACAGGAATCTATCCCTGCAGCACATCATATTTATTGTTGTGGTGAGGTTTAGATCCCTAGAGCATGTGGCTCAAGGGGATAAGGTTTTCTTTAGGTGGAGCGTGTCCATCAATTCTGGGTTGGACATGGCCTTGTATGTCAGGCAGAGATCATCTCTGAGTAGGCGGTATGCAACCGAGTACAACTGGACTTTCTTCAGTCGAGCTGCATAGGGCATGTGTTTAAGGCCATTGATCCTCTTGGTGAGGTACTTCTGTGGTAGTTTCAGCTGTTGCAGGTGTCTTGTAAGGTACATCCCAAATGGGACGTTTTACTCTAAGATGGGTCTGATGAGTGAGTAGAGGGGCACAATGAGCTCTCTTTGATCTGGATGCAAACCCTTTTGTGATTAGGTGGGCCACATAGAAGGATTTTCTAACCACTTTGGCAATGTGATCAAAGGTGATATTACTATCTACTTGGGTCCCCAGATCCCTTATATCTTTCGTATTTAGGGGACTGCCACCTATGTTGTAGTTTGTGGGTACTTTATTTTTTCCAAAGGGGATGACTATGCACTTTTTGGCATTTAGTTTGAGGCCATGATTTTGACACCAGGTATCCATCTCAGTGAGACCCTTTTGGAGGATATCTGCATTAGCCGGACAGTCAATTATAGCCCCTAGTTTGCAGTTGTCTGTGAACTTGGTAAGCCATAGTCCTCCTGTGCTTGCCAGTACCTCTGAGAAGTATATGCTGAACAGGAGGGGTCTTAGGACTGAGCCCTGGGGAACACCACTTGTAACAGGTTTAAAGATGGACCTAGCTCCCACAACTGTCACCATGTGAGTCCTGTCTGTGAGCCAGTTGACAACCCATCTTGTGACGTAGGGGTTTATGTTCAGGCTGGTGAGCTTGTCTATAATACCATAATGGGGAATGGTGTTGAAGGCCTTAGTGAGGTCTAGGTAGGCTGTGTACCATCTTTTCTTCATCTATAGCCTTGGTAACTGTCTCAAAGTCCACCAGGTTTAGGAGCCATGATCTGCCCTTAAAGCCAAACTGGGTAGGGTCCAGTGTTTGGAGGTTCCCAATATCTCTGTTAATGAGTTCCATGATGATGTGCTCCATAGCCTTACAGACCAAGCTAGTCAGGCTTATAGGGTGATAGTTCCTGGGGTCTGTTGTGGCTCCACCTTTGTGGAGTGGAATAACCGTTGCTGTGCGCCACTGTATGGGTATGTAGCCTGTGGAGAGGCTGAGTTTGGACAGTTTGTTTAAGGTGAGGGGTTAGTTGGTCTTTGAGCTTGTGTAAGACGCAGCCTGGGACACCGTTTGGTCCCATTGATGCTGAGTTTTTGGCTTTGGAGAGGGCTGTTTTAACCGGAGTGTCTGTGATTTCAGGGACTCTACATTCTTTTGGTATGGTTATGGGCCCTTTTGGGGTGAGGGGGGTGAAGTTTTCACTGAACCTCTGTCAGGATGTTGACGATATTGGTCGGTTCAGTGTATTTTGTGCCATTCTGCACTAACTCCGAGCAGATCTGAGCATTGCCACTTAGATTCTTGACATAGCTAAAGAATGCCTTGTGGTTATCTTTGGAGTCCTTTGCAATTTTTCTTTCAAAGCTCACCTTGGGTGATTTTGAGGGATCATAGTTTCTTGCTGATACTGATCAGGGATGTCTTCCCTTCTTGGGATTTTACTCTTTTCTGTACTAGTTTCCTCCTCTTTTGTATAGCTTTTTTATGGCAGGAGTCCACCAGACTGGTTTCCTTTTCTTGGAGGAGTGAGTCTTGGTTTTGCTTGGGATGGCACGATCCATGCATTCATGTAGCTGCCCATAAAATGCATTAGCAAAGGATTTTGCAGCTTGGACAGTGTTATCCTTCAGCTCGGGGGCTTTGAAACTTTCTGCCTCAGTTTTAAGTAAAGTGAAAGTTTGTTTTTGAAAAGTTTTTCATGGTGGCTTTCTTGTCCAGGGGTGGGGGCGGAATATGGATATCCAAAGTGATTTGTTTATGGTCCGATCTAACCAGTGAGGGGTTGGCCTCTGGTGTGGAACACTGGTCGCCCATGTTGGTGATGACCAGGTCCAATATGTTGTCACCTCTGGTGGGAGTGTTGACCAGTTGAGCCAGGACGTTTGAGTTTATAAATTCTAGGAAAAGTTGGGCAAGGGAGTTAGTACTCTAGTAGTTCTTCCAGTTAATGTTTGGGTAATTGAAATCACCCAATATTAGGGTGTTTGGTAGGACCTTTGTTTCCCAGTGTTTCCAGAAATGCGGAATGGGTGTCCTGGAACATGGTGGGTGATCTGTAGCAAGCTACAATTTGAATTGCAGTTTTGCCCATTGTTAGTTGCACGTGGATGATCTCTGAAGCATCGTGCTGTGCCACTAACCTGGAGGTGTGGGTATCTTTGAATATGGATACGCCCCCACCTTTTGTATTTTGGTTTGGGTTCTGTGGCCGAAATGTATGGTGTGAGTTGTAGCCTGGTGGTGCTGGGGTGCTCTCTGGAGCCTTAAACCAGGTTTCTGTTACTGCACATATATCGATTTTCTCCATACTGAGGAGTGCCTCGAGTGCGTGCATTTTGAGGTTTAGACTTCTGACATTGAGTAGCATTGCCCTCAGTTTTTTTGTTACTTGTGCTATTTACGGTGGTGGGTTTGTCTTTTGAGCCTTGCCTAAAAAAGGCACTATGGGGGTGGCAAGAGCCTTGGCAAGTATTCGAAAGCCTAAGGGTGACAGGTGCAAGTCATCTCTAGCGAAGCAGCGTGGCTTGTCGAGCATATCATCCCAGGCGGACAGACACTGGATCCGCTTTGAATGACACCAGAAACTTAGCCAATTGTTGAAATCGAGAATTTTTTTCTTTATACCGTGGTATCATTCTTGGTGAGGGCAGGATGCTGGTCAGGGTCATACCAGCCTGGGCTTACATGATCAGAGTTCTTCCATGTCTCCATGTAGTCCAGGGAGGTATGGCTCAGGTCATTCACACCAACATGGACAATGACAGTCATATTTGTACTTGTTCTGGAGTGACCTGAGTGCTTGTGTTATGTGGCAGATCCTGGCACCAGATAGGCAGCTAACAGTAACCTTCTCCTTATTCAGCCTAGTGAGTGGGACGTTGGTGTGCCTGACTCTAGAGTCACCTATTACTAGTATGTTGGGTATGTTATTTTGCCCCAAGGGCTGTGATTGCATGGCACACTGGTTTTGTGAAGTATGTGTTTCATGATTTGTGTTGGGGGGGGGGGGGGGGTGGAGGTTGCTTGGATGTTTGCTTTGGAGGTCTCTGTTGGTTTTGCAGATTTTTTTTAGAGCCTCCGAGTATGTTTTCGTGTATTTGTGTGTTTTGCCGGTGCTGGTTTAATGGGACTATAAGACTGGTGGTGTGATGCAAGTTTTTCCCTTCTCTTGACTGATCCAGTCTTGGGTTGAGAGAGCTTAGCCTCTAGCTTGGCTGTATAACTGCATTTCTCACATGTATTAGTGTTTGGTAGTAGGAGGAGGGGGTTGTTTGTATACATGAGGCAATTGTAACATTGCCTCAAAATGCCCAGATTCACCAGTTGGACTGGAGAGTACATCTGAAACTGCCCTTTGGACATGCCTGGATAGGTACAGTGAACTGTTTTACTGGATGGCTGGTAAGGCTGAACTGAAACTGCCCTTTGGACATGCCTGGATAGGTACTGGGAACTGTTTTACTGGATGGCTGGTAAGGTTGAACTGAAACTGCCCTTTGGACATGCCTGCATAGGTACAGGGAACTGTTTTACTGGATGGTTGGTAAGGTTGAACTGAAACTACCTTTTGGCCATGCCTGGATAGGTACAGGGAACTGTTTTACTAGATGGCTAAATAGAGCCTTGTCCTTCTGTACAGTACAGGAGGGTCTAGTGCTAGGGTTTATAAGTGCTTGCTATAGGTGTTGAGCAAGTGCCGGGATGAGAGCGCCAAATATTGGGGGGAAGGATAGTCTAATAATTAGCATAGTTTGAGGTCAGTTATATGTTCCAAGGCTTTGCAGTTGTAACTTGCAAGACTGATAGGTCTTTAATTACCTAAGGCCACCTTTATGGAAGAGCATCACCATTGTAGTGCACCTCTCATCAGAGACAACACCAGTAGCTAAAGTTAGGGTAAACAGCTTAAGGAGTGGGTCTGCAAGAGCATGCTTTGCAATATTAAGAAAGCAGTTTTAGTCACAGGCTCATACATGTGTACTAGGCTAATGACCACTGGGGCCTTTTTAAACCTAGCCATGCATCCCAAATCTCTTGTCAAGCTCTGGTTTCCTTAGCAAGTGTAAGCAGGGGCCTGGGAGATGAACCATTTACAGGCTACCTATGCCCATTAGAGACATGGGTGCCAAACCAGGGATGAATTACCTGTTCACTATCCAGTTGTCCAAGTTTCACTTTAATTAGGGAGGAGCTTGTTCTAGAGAAAAGGCAGTCTCTGGGAGGCATACGTGTCTCTCGAGCAGGTCCTGTTTATATCGGACCGGTCTTTAGAATGGGTAGTTCTGGTGCTGTTTGTATTATGGATATTCACTAGGTCCATCAAAGAGGAAATCTATGCCTTGTATGCCAGACATAGATCACCCCCTCAACATCCTGTAGGAGAAAGAATACAGGGATAGGGCTTTGAGGCATTTTGCATAGGACATGTTTAAATCCTGTATTCTTTGAGAGGAACCTCTGTGAATATGCCAGTTGTTGGATAGGCCTGGTTAGGTACATACCAAAGGAGACGTTGTACTCAATGATAGGTCTGATGAATACCAAATACAGTGGAATAATAACCTTCTTGCACCTAGAAGGCATACCTTTGTTTATAAGTTGCACAACATAGAATGATTTCCTCACTGCTGTAGACATGGTGATCAAAGGCTTGATTACAGTCCTCGTGTGCACAAGTCCCTCACTACTGGGTCAATTCTTAAGTGTGTGTTGTCAATGTGGCTAGTTACCAGGAGTGGCTGACTTCCCAAATGGTACTATTATGAATTTCTTGGTACTTAGTTCTAGTCTATGCCTCTGACTCCAGTTATTTGTCTTTCAGTCCTTCCTGGAGAACATTTGTGTCAGTGGGGGATTCTATGACTGCTCCTAATTTGCAGTCATCTGCAGATTTGGTCAGCCAGAGGCCCTTGGCATGGGCTTTGACCTCAGAGTAGTAGATGCCAAAAAGGAGCAATCCCAGGACTGATTCCTGAGGGAAAGTGGTGGTGACTGGCCTCTTTGTAGAGGTGGACTCCCCAATTTTATTTTTTTGGATCCTGTCTGTGAGCCAGCTGACTATCCACTGGGTGGCATAAGGGTTTATACCCAAGCTCTTGAGTTTGTCACCAATGCCTGAGTGGTGTATTGTTAAATGCCTTGGCCAGGTCAAGGTAGGCAGGGTGAAACATTTGCCCTCATCCATTGCTTTGGTGACCTCAGTGCACCAGGTTAAGTAGGCATGACCTGCCCTTAACGAAACCAAACCGGGTTGAGTCCAGTGTCTGGAGGTTTCCTCTGTCATTAGTGATCATTTCCATGATAATTCCTTCTATGGTTTTGCATCCGAGACTTACTGGTCTGCAGTTTCCAAGGTCTGTAGATGGCCTGCTTTTGTGCAGAGGGATGGCAGTTGCTGTTCTCCTTTCATGATGCATGAAGCCTGTTTGGAGGCTAAAGTTAAATGATACCAGAGGGCCCTATGGGTAGTGATTCATGCTATTTAGAAGGTAGCCAGGGATGTAGTTGGGGTCCATCTGTGCAGTATGCTCAGCCTTAGAGAGAGCATTGGTAGCCTAGCCTTCTGCCTAGTTATAGTAGGGGGAGTTATACTTGGCAGTATTTCCTGAAGGTAGGTTGTAGTAGGAGACGGTAGTAAAGTTAGAGCTGAACTTGTCTACCAGTAGGTTTGCTATAACTTTTGACTTTTCACAGTTTAATTTCTCCAAGTTATTTGGGTGTCTAATACCATGACTGGAATGGACCCCATTCCTAAGTTAGGGTGTGATTAAAGTTTATGAAATTAGTATTTCAATCTTTGATAGCCAAAAGTGCTCTTCACATCACCTGAAATGTGCCCAGCATTGACAATTCATGCAATTCATATGTAGTTACATGTATTGGTAGCGTATCTGAATATGACCGTAAATTCTTTTTTTTTTTTTTATGAGAACCATTGCTTCTACTACTATTGGAACTGTCTGGATATCTTTCTTCCACAGTGTTCTCACTTTTGCCTGCAAATCCTGGAATTTTGATGGTTTCTGTCTTGATTCAAGTCATCTATAAAAAGATGTGAAGTGTTTACACTTTGTTTTCAGGGAACCAAATTATAACCCAGACCTAATATGTTAAAACACTGTAATCACACCTAATATGTTAAGACACTGTAATCGCCAAGTGTACTGTAGCAATTTCAATGATCAGTACTATTCTATTCGTAGAATACCATATCTGGTTTTCTCACATGTATTTTCTGAAATGTTGTTGATGTGTGATCCTATGTGATATAAACTTCATTCTATGTTATGCTTTGTGGTTCATCACTTCTCAGCTACTTCAGTATTGTAATGTTTGCACAATCCCCAGTGCAGCAGTCTTGCCACATTATGCTTTTCAGTATACAGGCCCTCTGTCATTAGTGTATCACACCCAGTGACAAGATGTGCAACTGTTTCCAGTTGTATTTTATGGAACCTACGTTTGTCTCTCTCCCATGTGTTCAATGGACTTTGTAAATCAATGTACATGTAGTCCACTATCCTGGGGTGACAAATATTAACCTTTCATCTTTTGGTTTAAATTCACCTTTCCTTGACCATTTCTGTCAAATTCTGATCAGCAGGAGGTTGTTCCAGGAGTTTTCTGTACTTAGCACAATATTTTTGCCTTCTCATCTGATCCTTCTCTTTGTATTCTTTTTTTTTTTTTTGTTTTTTGGCAAATTCAGTTGCTGCTAGATTTTTGTCTACTTCTGGTTTGCTTTTCCATTCCTTCCTGATACAGATGTGCTTCGAAAATAAGCAGGGAAGTCATCTTATTTGACTTCTGCTCATGTTTTAAAACTTGCTGTGTTTGGATTTGGTGAGGTCAGAAAATATGTATGCAGTCCCACGACTGCAGATCTATACAAGTAATCAATTTTTAGAAGGCTCAGACCTCCAGAATGAGGAATAATTTGGTATACACTGATTTGTATGCATCATTTGATCAGCGAGAAGCATTTTCCTTGGTTTTCTGTCAACTGACCCAAAACCTATTGGGGCCAGTCAATCACACCAAAACGGCAAGTTAAAACAAATTGGTTTATAACTTGGAATTTGTTCCTAGATGTCAGGGTTGTTTTCAGTATTAGTTGTAGTCTTCTGAATTATTCCTTACTGAGTTTTATTTGCATTTATTCATGTTTTATTGGTGATCTTTCATTAATTCACAAATGTGTATACAATCCTCCCTGACCAAGTTCCTTTATATCACATTCCTGTCCCAGACTGAATTTCCTGATGCTGCTGGTTTCCAGCTTTATATACAGCTTTTGCACAGTTATCAAAACCAAATGACATTCTTATATTTGAGAGTTTTAAACACTTGTAGTTGTGCCTCATCTGATGAACTGTACAGTTTGAAGTAATCCACAAAAGGATGATGTGAAGTGTTTACACTACAATGTTTTCTGGGAATCAAAACCAATACCTAATGTTAAGTAGACTGGTTAATGGGTTAAGGACAAGACAAAACAGCAGCAATGGCAAAGAATCACCCTGGAATATCTCTCTGGATGTTTATCCCTGGGATAATAGTTTGCCCTTTGTCATGACTTAATTGAAAAGTAGTTTGCCACTGTTGCATTATCACTGTGATGTATTTGATCAATGTCAGATGCATCTTGTACATCTGTAGGGACTCCTTTATCCACAAATGTGGGATACTGTCAACTGTATTTTTTGTAATATATCCATGCCATGTTTATATTCTTCCCCTTTTTACATTTCTCCATTATGACATTGAGAAACAAATGATTCTTCCATATGACTTTTTGTTACCTTTTTTGTTCTGTTCCCATAATTGAGTTTGAGTTTTCTAAGTGACACTAAACTCTGTCAGCATCCATTCCAGTATATAGTTTCTACGTGATTGGAAGGCAAGGTCCTCTCAAGGAGAGAGGAGTATATTTCTGTTAACTAGCTTGATGTCTTTGGAATGCATATACAAGTAGTTCTTACTCGAGGCTAAATCTTCAAGTAAAGATGTTAATACTTTTGGACAGAAGTTAGGTAGTGCATCTGGGCCTGGGCTTTTCCACTTAGGAGCTTTTCTCAATTTGGTTTCAATTTCTCTGGCCATATCTGGTACATTTGAACTTATTACTGCTTCTTTTACTACTATCCATTCAGCGTCTTTTTATTCCACAATTGCTCATTTTGTACTTTTTCTTCATGTTTATCTACATACCTTTTATGTTTTTCTGCCTGTGCTGATAGTTTGTTTTATTTGCAATAGTGTATGAGATCTTGGTCTGTTCTGATGTTACACATTGCTTTTGTCCCATCTGTCTTTCTAAGTGTTTTTGATCTGTTCACTCGCCTGTATCCTAACAGTGACACTTCTTGTCTTAATTGCTTTTTTCTCCATTTGATGCTTCCATGATGGCACATGATTTCTTCCCTCCCTTTCCCTTATTACTCTGCATTTTTTGGGGTAAAAGTTTAAGTTAGCTGCACAGTAATATATCCTATTTACTTCTGTTATATTACATGAATTTCTGTTAATAGTCTCATACCTCTCAACCTCTTAGCACAAGAAATCTGGACAAAACCTAAAATGGGGACAAAGGCCCAAAATAGGGACAGATTATATATGGCATTTATAAACTTAAAGTTAATAGAATAACATGACATGTTTTAGTGTGTATTTTCTGAAGGATATGAAGGCTGAAACTCAAATGCATGTCATTATTTTGAGAATTCAGTCCTCGGTGATTTACCAGAAAATCACTCATTTTATGTGGACCAAGCCAAAATATGAGGCAAAGATCTGGACATTCTGTGAAAAGTTGGACAGTTGAGGTATGGTGGTCTTGATTACTGTGTTCATCTGTTTTATCAGTGTACCATTTTGGGTTTTATTTATTTTCTGTAATCTTTCTTTCATCGATCTTAATACGTCTAGCGATCTCTGTTAAATCAAGCAACTCTTCCCTTAGATAATTTTCTTCTAAGCTGAGAGCATATTCTTTGCTCTTTCCTGCATTCTACAGAATGTTCCAGAACATCTTTCTGTGGCATATTCTCTTCAGCTGCATCCTGCATCATCCATTGCTCTCATGTGAGAACTCACTGGCCTATCACTCCACAACATTGACTGCAGCAGTTGCCACTTTTTCTGCTCCTTCCCTAGCTGTACAACTCCAACTGAACTTCTGTACTGATTTCCTACTGAAAGCTCCACAGCATCTTCATGTGGAAAGTGATCAGATGCTTTTCATTCCATCTGTTTCTCCTTTGTTTGGGGACTTGTTTTTCCATCATGCTGTGATATTACCTGGGTTGGATTTTTACACTAAATCCTTCACTTTGCAGGTAATCCATTACTTGTCTGTTTTTTTAATATTTTTATTGAATTTTTCAAATGAATGTTTTCCATAACTCTAGTATATAAAACAATTTACACAGATTAACAATATAAAATCAACAACTGTAACATCAAAACAAACTATTTACAAGGGTGTCTAAATTTATAAGGATACTATACATTTATCCATTTGAAGCTTATTTTAGGTAATTTTAGTCCTCTCTCTCCAGTATTTTGATCAGTTTCTACCATCAGTTGTAATAAGACGCGATTCTTTCTGTTCTCATTCTAAATGTTTTTTATTTCTATTTGTGATGCATTCAGTATGATGTTTCTGTATTCTTTAAATGTGGGTGAAGTCTCACGTTTCCAGTTTATAGTAATGGTTTTACATGCTATAGCTAGTAGTGTCCATAGGAGTGAGAACTTTGCTCTAACACATTGGGGTATGGGTGCATTAAACATAATCAAAGATTTACACAATTGAAAATTATTAAAAACAGTTTGCAAGAAATTAACTTTATTCCAAAATGGTTTAAGCAAATGACAATCGTAAAACATATGCAACCAGTCTGTTCTCAAGTTCTTTTTGCATCGCCAGCATCCTATATTTTGTTTAAACATTATTTCCGTTTTATGTGGCGTTACATAGGACCTATGAATACATTTCCATGTGAAAAGTTTCTATTGCAATGAAAGATATGTTTGCTTTGTGGAGAGAATTTTTATTATTTTTTATTATTGTCATTTGGAATTTGATTGTATTATAGTAGTTCCAGAAAATTTCCTTATGGTATAACTTATTTTTTTTTTTAATTATTTTATAGATGTTTGATAAGTAGCCTTTTCCATGAACAGCTTGTGTTTTTAAAAAGATCATGTGCTCCATAAGTTTAGGTACATTTTGTCTGATTAATTGCTTTTATTTCTAATCTGGTTATGTTCTGTATACTTAACCATAGATCATTATCTAGATCAAATTTATTATTGGTTCCATTGTTAAAACTTTCTCAATATAGTAACGGATGCCAATAGTTCAGTCCATGGTTCCTAAGAAATCTTGATTCTGCCTATTAATGTTTTAATGTTATTTTGTGTACATGCAATAGGATATAGCAAGAATGACCAGGCTTTTATGTTGGGATTTCTATTCATAAAGGTTTTATATCCCTTTAATATGTTATTTATGAACTTGGAACTTACATTCTTGTTTATTTTTCTACAAAACGTTCTCATCATCCAAAGAAAATTATTTGATACCATATCTGTATATTGTGATGGCGATGTAAAACATGATTTTAAACCTATCCTTTCATGCATATGTTTCCATTTGGCAGAGTAAGAGGCATTTATCCATAATGAGATTATTTTTAAATTAGAAGACCGTGCACACATTTCTGTATCTGGAAGACCAATTCTCCCTGCTTCCCCGTCATTTAAATGATGATTCAGAGCTATTCTAGGTTTACTTGGGATACCATAGGAAGTTTAGCATTAGTTTGTTAAATTGTTTTATATAAGATTTGGAAGGTGGGATAGAGAAGACTTGTATGAAATATATTTTTGGGAAAATCATTTTAATTATATATATATATATATATATATATATATATATATATATATATATATATATATATATATATATAATGTCTTCCATTGTGAAGAAAAATTATACCATTTCTGAATAAGTATTTTAATATTTAAGATATTAGTGTAGTTAATGTCTTATCTAGTTCATTTGTTAATATGACCCCTAACTATTATATTTTATTTCATTGTCTGCAGCTATATATTTAGAAAATTCCTTATCTACATCTTTCTTACTGGAATTTATAAGTAACATCTGCGTCTTATTTTCATTAAATTTAAGGCCCAAGGATCTCTGAAAATGTTCAGTCATATTTAGTAGAGCTTTTAGTGAGTTATGAGTCTTTTAAAGTTAGCAGAATGTCATCTGCAAACAACTGAATCTTTATTTCCAGGCTATTGTCAGTTTGTTTGCCTTTAATATTTTTGTCCATACAAATACAATTTGCAAAAGGTTCAATTAAGATGGCAAATAATGGTGACATGGGCATCCATGTTTTGTGCCTTTAGTAATTTCTATAGATTTAGAACAGGATGATACTATCTTTATATATGCTAGGGACGTTTCATAAAATGATTTAATAAATAGTATGAATTTTTGTGAAAATCCATATTCTACTATAACTATAGATAACCCCAGTGAACAGAATCTTTATATATGCTAGGGACTTTTCATAAAACAATTTAATAAATAGTATGAATTTTTGTGGAAATCCATATTCTACTAAAACTAACTATAGATAATCCCAGTGGACAGAATCAAAGGCACTATTTGTTTAAACTGACCATAGTCGTGTTATTTTAGTATAATATAATAAATTAAACGTATGATTACTTTAATATTATATGTATTTCTGTCTTTTAGAAAGCCAGTTTGATCTTCGTCTATTAATAGTGGAATTAATTTAATTCTAACTGCATGTACTGCCATGAACATCTTGTAGTCGATATTAAGTAAAGATCTAAATCTGTAAGATGAACATTCATTTACATTTTTATCTGGTTACAAAATAGGCGATGATATTGTGTATTTCCAAGGAGGAGGAATATTTTTGCCTTTTACTAATATAAACACTTTTAATAATAATGCTAGTGCCTCTTTGGTTATTAGTTTAAACATTTCTGGGATCATATCTATGCCAGGTGCCTTGATTAGCTTTGTTATTAATTTGGGATTTAAGTTCAGTCAGTTATTTTTTGTCTTAATTTTATATGATCATCAGTAAGTTTGGATGTTATGTTCTCCTATCTCGCCTACATTCAATACAGATGGGCTCGGAGCCGATCCCTCGGCTCTGACTCGGCACGCTATGCTATAGAGCGAGGCCTCTTATTGGCTGAGCTATTTCTTATCCCAAGATGCACCACCACTAATCCCCCAGATCTCGTTTGCCGCTTACAAGCTAGGACGTGGTCTCAAACTTGGCTGGGCTAAGTACTGTTTTATTCAGACTTTTCCTGTCAGAAAATTTGTTAATTTGAACCCAAAAGCTGTTTTAACAGCTATCGTTGTACGAGTGTGTTTGAAAATTTTTGTTGAGAGAATTGTGTTTTTTCATTAAGGGAAGGTTTCCCGTTTAAGTTAGAGGGGCCTTCCCCTATTACTGTCTAGTGTTTTGGTGGTAAAGTACCTGCTTAAGTTAGAGGGTCTTGACCCTCATCTTATGTGTTTGTGCTACTAGTTCGTGAACTGTTTTGTGTAAAAAAAAATAAAAAAAAAAAAAAACTTAGTTTCTCTTTCCGTGTAATTAAATCTTGTTTCTTAGGGTTAGCCAACATGTCTAAGGAACATAGACCCTCTGGGTTTAAAAAGTGCGCGAGGTGTGGTTATAAAATGTCCATAATGGACGACCACTCCTCGTGCGTTTATTGTCTAGGCACCAAGCACCTACAAGAGTCTTGTAGCGTGTGTCACGCCTTTTCATCGAGAGTCCTCCAGGAGAGGAAGAATAAATTAATTCTAAAAGGGTTGATTAAGCCATCCTTCGAGGAGACTTTATCTTCCTCTTCCTCTCCTACAAAAAAGAAAAAAAGCGTCGGCTCCGACCAGTCTGTCAGAACCGACTGCCAAAAAACCTAGGCAGGCTTCTCCATCGGCTCCACGGACTTCGGAGCCGAGGGCGGAACGGTCTGCCTCGATGCCTCCAGTCTTCGACCCCTGTGGTTTCGGAGCCGAGGACTGGAGCATCAAGAGGCGGGTCACCTTCATCGGCTCCACTGATATTGGAGCCGATGAGGATTGCCGGTTCAGACTTCCCCTTCGGCACCGAAGTCCTCATCGGCACCGAGGGAAATTGTTTTGAGATCTCCCTCGGAACCGATAGTAATCGAAACCATTCGGAGCCGGTCCCCTAGTCCTATGGAGCCGATGGAGAAATCGGTTTGGACCCGATCGGTGTCTTCTAGATCCTCCAAGATGTCTGATTCGGACATCGACAGGGTGCTCCTAAGACTCTTCCAGTCTCTGGTGTTTCAAAAGTTAGTTTCGGCTCCAGCCCATTCGGCTTCAGAGCCGATGGTCCACCCTGCTACTTTGGTTCCTCCTCCAACAGCCTTGGCACCGTTGGTGCTGGTGGAACCGATGGAGGTTTTAGGGTTGGGCCCGACCCTTACTCCAACTCCGGCTCTTGAGTCGGAGTTTGGTATGCGGACTTCTTCTGTTGGCCCCGGGGGGGACGCTTCGGGACTGTTGTTTTCGGTCCCAAGCTTTCCTCTCGGTGCGTCTGCTGCGGTAGTGCCATCTACCATTGTGGCCACGGAGGTGGGACCTTCCCAGGATTCTGGTGGTCCCGCCCTCAGTGCTATGAGGAGTGCGTTAGCCAAATCATCTTTGGCTACCTCCACGGTCTCCCCAGCTCCTTCCCTGCATACAGAGACTGGGTCTTTGGCAGTCCCCCTGTCCTTAGCGGAGCCCCGGGGCCTGAGGTTACCCCCACTGGGGTTTCCCCCCTCCTGGAGGTCCTTCTGAAGCTTCTTCAGAGGAACCCCCTAGGAAAAGTTCATGCAAGAGGAAGCCCATTGACTCCCCTGATGAGTCTCTTATATCAGACACTGATCTCGATGATGCAGAGGGGTCCCCTAAGTCATCCTCAGATGTCTCCTTTGCAGACATCCTGGAAGCCCTTAAACAACGAGGTGGCTGGCAATCCAAACCCCCTTCTGCTGATGAGTCTGTGTTCCTTAAGGCCTTCGGGGCTCAGCCCTCTGCCTCCTGGGTGTCTCCGCCCTTCGAGCTCTTGGACTTGATCTGTCGAAGGGCGAGGGAACACCCAGACTGTGGAACCGGTGCCTGCTCGTCCTAATAAGTTCCTGTCAGCACCCCCGGAAAAAGAGTTTCTGACTAAGTGTGGCTGTAGATGCTTTGGTGGTGGCATCTGCTACCCAGCAAGATGTAGCAGAGGCTCCGATGTCTGTCCATCCTCCTAATGAGTCTAGGAGCATGGATCGGTACGGTAAGCGCTCCCTAAGTTCAGCGGCCTTTACATTAAGGTCCTTGAACTATCTCACGCACTTTACCAGATTTCAGAGGGATCTGATTAAAGAACCTTCCGATACTCTCTTGGGTAACCTGCCTGAGGAGCTGGCCCAGACTGTTGGCTCTCAGCTGGCTACACTGTCGTCCATTTCAAACTCGTCCATGAGGCTCATTTCTTATGTGGCCGAAGGGGCGAGTAGAGCGGCGGGTACAGGCATTGCTCTACGGAGACAAGCCTGGCTCCGCCTGTGTCATTTTGCGGAGGCCTTTAAGTCTTCATTTGCTGACGCCCCCTTTGATGGGTCCTCCTCGTTTGGACCCAAGGTAAAGGACACACTGACCCGCTGCGAGCAAGAAGGTAAGACTTTGACTGCCGTAGGGGCACAATTTTCCACTCCCTTTCGGCCTTACCCCAAGGCTAAAAGAGGAGGGAAAATGTGGTTCCGTAGATCTCAGAAGTCTTACCCCTCACAGCAGGACGATCCCCCTTCCAGAGGCAGGGGAGGGGGAAATTCTTCTGGAAGACGCCGTCCCAGAGGCAGCAGAGGCCCTCGCAACACTGGAGACCGCGAGTCCTTTCGTGGCTCTTCAGCCTTTCACAGTCCCTGAGGGATTGCCCGACTGTGCAGCTCCGGAGCCAGTCGGGGGTCATTTTTCGAGGCACCTAAAAGCCTGGGAAGGTATCACTCAGGACCGATGGGTGCTTCGAATTATCGCCGGAGGTTATGCCATCCCTTTCTCACTCCTCACCTCAGTCCAAAAAAATCCCGGACCCGCCACCCAGTCAAAGGTAAACTGCAGCCTCAGAAGTTTCAAAGCTGCTGCAAAAGGGAGTCATCCAACCGGTCCCCGCAGACCAGATCGGATTAGGGACTTACTCATTCTTTTTGGTGCCAAAAAAGACTGGGGACTTGAGGCCCATTTTGGATCTCAGTATTCTAAACCGTTCAGTAAAAAAAGTCCAAGTTCCGAATGGTCACCCTACAAACCATTCTCCCATTGCTGGAGAAAGGTGTTTGGATGTGCTCCATAGATCTCAAGGACGCTTATTACCATATCTTGGTACATCAAGCGTCCAGGAGACATCTGCGCTTCAGCCTAGGAGGCAGTCATTTTCAGTTCCGTGCGCTGCCCTTTGGTCTCACCACAGCCCCCAGGGTGTTCACCAAATGTTTGGCGGTAGTGACTGCTCACCTGAGAAGTCTAGGATTCCAGGTGTTTCCGTATCTAGACGACTGGCTCCTAACTGCCACCTCCAAGCATCTACTATTGCGGAGCCTACAAGCCACGATATCACTGGGCAATTCCCTTGGAATCACCTTCAATTGGCCAAAGTCTGTGTTGCTGCCATCTCAACGCATAAGATTCATCGGAGTAGAGAGACTCAAACCGAATGCGGGTCTATCTACCTACAGACAGGATACAAACCATACAGGCTCAAGTTAGAGCCTTACTTCCCAGATCCAAAGCCCCAGCCAGAATGGTTCTGCAGCTATTGGGATCCATGTCCGCCACGGTTCTTCTAGTTCCCCTAGCAAGATTGCACATGAGAATCCTCCAGTGGCTTCTTTCAGCTCAGTGGTCCTTTCAGGAACTCCCTCTCAGTCACCTCATATGGATCATGGAAACCTGCAAATGGGACCATGGACGCCTCCCAGATGGGGTGGGGGGGGCATTCCCTGGGCAGGTCAGTCCAAGGCAAATGGCACCCGGAAGAGACCCTACTTCATATCAACATCCTAGAAATGAGGGCGGTGCTTCTCTCCCTTCAAGCCCTTCACGATTTCCTCCCTCAGGGCGTAATTGCCGTTCACTCAGACAACATGTCAGTGGTCTGGTACCTGAACAAACTGGGAGGGACCAGATCCTATCCTCTTTGCAGAGAGGCCATGAGAGTTTGGGAATGGGCAGTGTCTACCAAACACTTTCTAGTGGCTACTCATATCCCAGGCAAGTCCAATGTGATAGCCGACAGACTGAGCAGAACCATCCTCTCTCCTCATGAATGGTCTCTGAACATTACAGTTGCAAATCAGATTTTCAGCAAATGGGGAGTTCCGTGTTGCGACCTCTTCGACTCCACTGAATGCGAAGTGCAAAAAGTTCTTCTCCCTCACCCCGGCTCCGGGGAAGAGCCCTATGGACGCACTAGCCCGTCCGTGGCCCATCGGCTTGCTTTATGCCTTCCCTCCAGTTCCTCTCCTTCCCAGGGTGATCCAAAAGGCATCTCTTGGGGAGCAAAATGATCTTAGTTGCTCCTTACTGGCCTTGTCAAGTATGGTTCCCCTATCTTTGGAAATATGCTCTGGAAGGTCCATGGTTCCTGGATCAGATCCCAGACCTATTGGTGCCTTAGTCGGGACTACTCCACCAGTCCCTACACACCTTAAAATTGACAGCTTGGCTCCTCCTCTTCCGACTATAGTCAGGAGTCATACATTGGATCCAGAAGTTGTACACATTTTATCTTCGGCCCACAAGTTTGCTACAAAGAAATTGTATTCTAGCAAATGGAAAAGATTTGCTGTTTGGGCTCAACTCCGGGGCCTGGATCCCATCACTATTCCTGTTTCAAAAGTACTGAAATTTCTAACTTCTCTTTTCAATCAAGGCTCTTCAGTCTCTACCATCAAGGTTCAATTGGCAGCTATTTCCAATTTTCACGAATCTATAAACCCACCTTTAATGAGCAACAGATTGTGTAAGACCTTCTTGAAAGGTGCTGCGCTTTTAAGACCTCCGATTTCTCATCCTGCTCCTCCATGGGATCTCTATGTGGTGTTACGAGCCTTAACTTCCTTCCCCTTCGAATCGGCAGTGACATGTGATTTAAAATTTCTATCGTGGAAGACTGCTTTTCTGGTGGCGATTACTTCTGCCAGAAGGGTTTCAGAGCTTCAAGCTTTGTCTGTAAAACCTCCGTACTTGGTTTTTCACAAAGACAGAGTATCTCTCAGGCCAAATCCATCTTTTGCCCCTAAAGTTTGTTCCAGTTTCTGCCTACAACAATCATTAGAACTTCCAGTCTTCTTTCCGAAGTATTATAACAAAGCGGAATTCATATTCCACACATTAGATGTCCACAGGCAGTTGTGTTTTTATTTAGATAGGTCCAAACAAACAAGGAAAACAGATCAGTTATTTGTATCCTTTGCGGACAATAAATTGGGCAAAGCCGTCACAAAGGTCACTATTGCCAAATGGATCAGGGACTGTATTACTCAAGCTTATTCTTATTCTAATAAAGAGCTTACCACCTCTGTCAAAGCTCATTCTACAAGGGCTATAGCTACTTCGGTAGCATTTCATTCTAAGCTTGCCATTAGTGACATTTGTGCTGCGGCTACATGGTCTTCCCCGCACACTTTCATTTCCCACTACAAATTGGATGTGGCATCTAGAGGACGAGCTGCATTTGGTTCCACAGTGCTCAGGAGTGTTTTCCAATGAGCCACCCAGGATTTAGGTGCTAGGGACACTGTCCCATCAGTATTGAATGTAGGCGAGATAGGATCACATAACATCTTTTAGTTATGTACTTACCATAACTTTAGATGTTTGGGATCCATCTCGCCTACATTCCCAATAACCCACCCTCCTTCCCCCTTCCTTGGAGATCAGAGGATATCAGAAGGTCCGAATCCTGTTTCATCTTGAAACATCTAACAATGTTATATAAACAAGTTGTGCATGTGTGCATGAATGCGGACAAACAAGATCTGGGGGATTGGTGGTGCATCCTGGGATAAGAAATAGCTCCGCCAATAAGAGGCCTCGCTCTATAGCATAGCGTGCCGAGTTGGAGCAGCGGGATCGGCTCTGAGCCCATCAGTATTGAATGTAGGCGAGATGGATCCCAAACATCTAAAGTTATGGTAAGTACATAACTAAAAGTTTTGATATGTTTGGGTATTAACCTTATGAAAATATTTAAATGCTTTTATCCTTTTTAAGTGTGATACTTTCTTTTTAATATCTGGAATGTATATGTTTTAATCTGATTTGCCTTTATGATCTTTTTATTTCTATTAGCTATTCTCTGATTCCTGGGATAAAAACAGTTTGATCTTCTCTAGATTGATCATTGTCTTATGATGTAATGTCTCTAGATACTTTTTTTTATTTGTGTCATCTAGTTCTCTTAAATTAATCTTTCCCTTTTGAATATCTAGTTTGTGTATCAGTTCTTGCTTGTAATTCTAAGTCTTTGTCCCATTGCTTTTTATTATTATTGAAGTATGTTAATACTTTACCATATAAGTATGACTTCAAAGAGTCCCATATGTATATTTCAGACTTCAGTAAGATTTATGCTTAAAAATGTGTTCTTTAACCTAAAATTCCTTAAAATTCTTTAGATTTGTTATGTATGAAGGTATTATAGTTATTCTTTGTTTTGTATTCAAGTCTAGGTCAAAAGTGATTGCATTATGGTCTGACAATGGGCTTGTGACTACTTTGACTTTATCCAGCTTTGAGGCTAGATCTGTTATGCATACTCTGTCTGTTCTTCAATGTGTACCATAATGATGAGAATAATGTGTAAAGAATAACGTATTAGGATCAGCATATTCACTAGTGTCTACAATGATAAAAGTTTCAATAAAATCAGATAGTACCTTAGATATTGCCGTTTTCTTTCGTGTGTTTTCTGCATCATTCATTATACAATTAAAGTATCCTGCTATAATTCCCCTTTATCATGATGTACAATATCTTCCAAGTGTTTGCCTACTTTGACACCTAAACCAGGTATCCAATGTTTACTAGAGTGTATATCACAGAACGTCTGTTTTATCATGGTATGTATTTAAAATTTTTGGCATCAAGATTGAGTTTTTCCATAAGACTGGTACTCCTGTTTTGTTTATAATGAGAACCAACTAAAACTGTATATCTATTGGTATTGATTTTATGTATATTCTCTTGTATAAGGTGTGTTTCTTGTAGAAAAATCTGTGCATTAAACATTTTCAAATATTTCATGAGACTTCCCATTTTTTACAATTATTATCCAAACCATTTACATTAATAAAAATGCATTTCACAGTTAAATTATTACTTAAAGTGCTAGTCATGTGTATATATTTTTACCAGTGAACAAGCATGTTTAACTAGAGCGTGACTAATTTTCATTTGATGTATTACAGTAATTGTAACTCGACACCCAATAAAAAAAGAATTGAACAATGAACATTAAAAATTTGAGATGAAAAAGACTTAACCTCCTATGGGACAACAAATCCCAGTTTTGAATAGACTAGCCACTCAAGCATACCCTTCTAACACTCCCTCCAAGAGTCATTTCTTAGCCCAGCTATCTAAACATTCTAACAGAAAGCCTACTATATGTTGTATTTTCATATAAAATATGTTTTCACAATCTTTGACTTCAAATCCAAGAAAATGCTTTAAACATATTCATATTACTATACTACTCATTATTTTGACATTAAAATAGTGCAAATTACATTGACTTTTAGTATTTACTTATAATATGCAGCAGTTGCTTTTTAATCAAACTTATTTTAGCAAAGGTGGTCTAATATTTATCCTTCAGATTAGTGTAATTAAGCAGTAAATCAGTGCAGACTTGCAAAAACCTTGACAAAATTCCACTTCTATAATTTAACTCAGTGAAGCTGCCAGTATTATAGTGTGCAGAAGTACTATCTGCTTCACATAATTCTTTTTTATATGTCATACATTTACAGCAGTTTTCTATTTAAGTTAAAATCAAATATATGGTATCTCTTTAATTTACCGAATTACTTGTTAATAAATCTGTAATTATTTTAGCTATAGTTCAATTAGTACAGGTTTACACATTTTTAGGTAAATATCCCTTTAAGAAGCTGAAAAATTCAAACAGATCATTCTTGACTATTAACATGAGTGCTTACATCATCCCTGGGCCATTTACTTTCATATTTGAGCACTCACACTGTCACAACGGAGTTTTCAGCTTCTAGACTGATTAATGATGAAAAAAATAAACATCATATGAACAAAATAAACTTTTCACCTTGTTTCTTTTGGCAAGAAGCAGAGAAACAAGTAAGCAATCTGAAAACTTTTAAACATGTTGAATAACTCATTCTGAAGATAAATCAAAGCCCTTTCTGCTTGACTTTTGACAGAAAAATCAAAGAATTAAAATAAAGTAATCCAATGTAGACTTCCAAAGATTATAGTAGAGGTTACTCAATGAGTTTCAGAAGTTCATAGGTAGGTACTAGGCTATCGGCCCTAGGGCCCATACAAGCCTAGCCAAAAAATGTACCCTGGCTTTCACCACCCAAGAAAATTATTTTCCTGTGCCCCTGTCGAGCAGAGCCACAGATGTGATCCCCGGGGTGAATTTCCCATTTCCCATCCAATTAAGATTTTTCTTGAGTGCTAATGAGCTCTGTGTGACATAGGTAGTCTGTTCCAGAGTATAGGAAGTCTCTGGGACAGGAATCTATCCCTCAAGCATGTTCTGTTTATTGTGGTGACAAGGTTTAGGTCCCTAGAGCGTGTAGCTCAGAGGGATTGGGATTTCTTTAACTGGAGCATGTCCAACAGCTCTGGGTTTGACATAGCTTTGTATATTAGGCAGAGATCGCCCCTTAGGCGATATGCGATGGAGTAAAGCTGTAGTTTTTGGAGACTGTCTGCATAGGGCATCTGTTTGAGGCCAGTAATCCTCTTTATGGGGTATTTCTGTGGTCTTTCCAGTTGTTGTAGATATCTTGAGGTACATACAAAAATGGGCGTTGTACTCTGTAATGGGTCTGAGTGATGAGTAGAGGGGAACAGTGACCTCTCTTTTTCTGGATGAGAATCCTTTTGTGATGAGATGAGCCACATAGAAGGATTTCCTGACCACTGTGGTGATGTGATTATCAAAGGAGAGACTACTGCCCACCTGTGCCCCAAGGTCTCATCACATTTTTGGCATTAAGTAAACTACCAGCTATGTGGTAGTTCATGGGTACAGAGTTTTTACCAAAGGGGATGACAATACACTTTTTGGCATTGAGCTTCAGGCCATGGCTTTGACACCAGGTATCTGTCTCAGTGAGGCCCTTTTGTAGTTTGTCCACATCGTTAGAAGTTTCAATTATGGTTCCTAGTTTGCAGTCGTCTGCAAACTTTGTTAGCCAAAGACCTTCTATGTTGGCCTGCACTTCAAAGAAGTAGATAGCAAACAGGAGATGACCCAAGAACCCAAGGTTTAGAAGCCCTTTTTTTAATTTTCTGTCAGAAATATTAGTAAGATAGAGCTAAGAAAATGTGCTGCTAAATTGCCAGAATCCTGGCCAAGCCTCCAGTTTCTATTTAACTTCTCCATTGCTAATTCTATTTTTTACTTCCCCCTTTGTTTTCTTATTTATTTTCTTTCTGTATTGTGAAATTTTCCATATCCTCATGCCATTGTCTGTATTTCTCCAAATATCTTTGGTGCTTTTTGTATTGATTAGTTTTGCTTTCTCCTTTGCATAAATACTGCATCATATTAAATATTTTTCTTTCCTATGTCCATATTTCTTCAGATGTCTCCCATTCTACCTCTTTCTCCTTAATTTGGATCTCATTGTTCCATCATGCTGTGACATAACCTGTTAGACTTTCTACACTAAATCCTTCATTTAGCAGGTATTTCATAACTTCAGCTTCTGTTTGTTTAGCTTCCTCTTTATTAATCTTCTGTTCTACATTCCCTTTTGTGATCTTATTTTTTTTTTTTTTTGCATTGTTGAATTTTCCATATGCGATGTGGGTGCCTTTGCCTGCATTTCCCTTGAAATATCTTTGGAACGGATTTTTTTTTTTGTGTTGATTATGCAAAAGAAAAAGGCCAAAGTAAATAGTGTGCCATTATCAGATCTTTCTTTCCCATATCCATGGCTCAGTATAGGTAGCTCTTAACAATGAGCTATGCACACAGTTGTGTATTGCTTTTGAGGGTGTGGACATAGCTAAAGTTTGCCTTGTGGTTATCCTTGGTCAGGGAGGACAACTTTACCTCAGATTTGGCTTTGACTATTTGTCCTCTGAGAAGTTTTAGTTTGAGAGCGCTATCATACTGGGTGTTACACCTCCTAATCTTTCCTCATAATTTTCTTCCTTCTGTTATACAGCCTGTGGAGTTTTTGATTCTACCAGGAATACTTGTTTTTGAGTTGGTTCTGTACTCATTAATTGTGGGTGCAGCTGCCTCCATGCAGTTAACATGCTTGTATATAGTTTCTGTGAACAGTTTTACCTAGGTAGTGTTCTCGGGGTTTAGAGGGCTTGAACTTTTGTCAGGTTATCACTTAATTGTAGGATGTTAGCCTTAAGAGCAGTTTCTGAATACTCCCAGGGTTACCTGAGGTTCCAGGTTTTATTTATTTTCAAATTCCATGGAAGAACATTTTTTGGTCTTTGTTAGCACTTCCAGTAAATGATCTTTAGAAATAATTGGGGGAGTAAGATATTCAGATACTTATACTTAAGGGCTTTGAAAAGAAATCATGAGGAAAAGTTGGCACTAAATTTGTTTGCAAGGATGTTGGCAATGTCTGTTGGTTAAATAGGAGGTGTCATTTTGAATACGTTCAGGGCATTGCAAGGTATTACTTGTCATTTTCCCAATATCGCTAAGCAGGGGTGGCCTTAGGTCAACTGGTGCCCTAGGCAAAAGGGCTCCACGGCACCCCCATCCTGGTGTACCTACACCAAATAAACACTGGAAAAGCGCCCCTGCTAGAGTGGCGCCCTAGGCGGTCGCCTAGTTGGCCTATGCCTAAGGCTGGCTAAGGATTTATAATTCTTTGTCTTCAAATGCCAGATTAAGTCCATGGGCTCCTTTAGCGAATCTGAGTTTTCAGTTTTTTCTTATATTTTTGTAATGCTTTTAATATTTTCAGTGAAGTGTTTTGGATCTTTCTATATAATTTAATGAATTTACTTTGATTTTATGTAGTAGCCCACAAGGATGGTATATTTTTGAATGTCCCATGAGATGGTTTGTGGTAGGGACTGCTAGCTCTATGTATTTTTCTAAATGGGCATAGAATTCCTTACTGAAACTTCCTGTTGTATCAGTATCAGGGTTGGTGTAGTCATAACTAAATTTTGATACATCTTATCAGAGTAATGTGAGGTTGGTTGCACATTTTAAATCTTTAAATTCAGTGAATTTTATTGTAGTGGCTTTGTGGAGTTTAAAGGAAAACTTAATATGTTTATTGGACTTCACTGGGGTAGGAAATACCCGAATAATGTAATTGGTGGCCAGGTTTGCAAGGGTCAGGTGAACAATGTTGTGTTCTTTAGTAGGCTTGTTTACCAGCTGCTCAAGGGAGGTGTTTAAAGTCTAGGAATTTCTGGTTACATTCTACAGTGGATGTATAGGCATGCAAAATAATGAATTATTTTTCTAATACAGAAATTGTTTAGAAAACCAAGGAATCTTAAATGGCCATCTGAAAACAAAGGTGATCATCATTCCCACTGCTGCAGTAGCCTTCAGGCTGTATGGGTTATTTTCCTGTCTGGGAAACAGCTGTTCAGCTTTACAGAAGTCTGCCCCCTCACCATCACCCTGATGGCTGATTGACTACCCAACTTGGGAAGCAGCAGCTTAGAGACTTCACTGGAACAGCAGTCTGCTGTAATAGCTTTGTTTCTGTAAGTTGTCCCCATAGAAACATGGTACTTTTTTACAATATTGGAAGTTTCCTGTCTGAGACTATTTTTAGCTATTGATGTTCATACCTGATTGGTGGTGGCTGTTTTTCTGAAAAAATATGAATTGATTGTGTAAACTTTAATCTGTGACTGAAAGTTTTACTTTGCAATGGGAAAGAATGTGATACGTCTTGCCTCACCTTCATTCTTACTAGGTTGGGTTCGGCTCCAATCCTTGAATCTGTCTGTGCCTTTATTTTCAAGCTCGAGGCTCTCTGCCAGCTCATGGCTAAAATCCCTATCCCAGCATGCACCAGAACCCTCTCCAGATCCTTTTGCCTCTAAACAATATCGGGTGTTCGTCTGCTAGCTCTGCCTATGTGTTATCTTTTTTTACGTTGCCTTTCAAAGTTGCAAATTTTTTTCTTTGGTGTTTACCTTAAATTGCGTTTATAACTAGATAAGTATTTTTTGCCTCTTGTTGTGTTTTGCAATTGGCAGTCATATTTTGTTAGGCTTTGTTGTCCCTCTCCCGGTGCTTTTTTACGGTAAATAGCCCATTTAAGTTAGAGCTTTTAACACTACTGTTTCTTTCCTTTTTCATTTCTATTTTCTTAGTTTTTCTTGTCATAGTTTAGATACAGTTAGATGGCTGTGCCACTTCTTCTCCCTATAGCTTAACCCATTTAAATTAAAACCCATTTAAATTAAAAGGTATAGCTTTAGTTATAGTTAAAAAAAAAAAAAAAAAGTCTCTCCCTGTAGTTTCTTCCTCAAAATGTCTGGGAAGGATTCAAAACCAAAGGGTTTCAAAAAATGAGTAGTGGAAAAAAATGCTCCTGAGTGATACACACCACTTTGTGTTTATTGTCTTGGAGCCGTCCATTTGCAGGAGTCATGCTCTGTTTGTCATGCTTTCAATCAGAGTACTCCTGGAGAGGAAAAACAAATTAATACTGAAAGGACTTTTAAAAACTCCCTTCTCAGAGGCACTGGAAGGTCTGGCTTCATCCAAATCTGACAAGACTCCCTCCTCAAAGTCTGACAAATCCAGAAAGAGGTCTTCCTCTTCCACTTTATTGGGCCAGCACAAAAGTTGCTAAAACTGTCCTCCTTGGATACAAAGGTTATCGGATCTGTCAAATCTTCATCAGCTCTGACACCTTCTAGCTCTGTGCTGGTTCAGTTTGAATTAGTGCCAGTCTCCGGCTTTAGAACTGATCTCCCCTACTCTCAGATCCCCGATCCTACAAAGATAAAAAATCTCCCACCTCCACGACCTGGTCTTCCAGGAGTCTGTCAGATGAATATGTGGATCGGGTAGTACAGAAGCTATTTAAGACATGAGCGCTGGCCAAGTTATTGTTGGATCTGACCCTAAGGGCTTCGGATCCTACCACATCTACCTCTTCTGCTCCGATCCAACCCCCTGGTTTCGGGAGTCAGAAGATGGTCTTAGTGGAACTCTTGAAAGTGAGACCTACTATAGGTTTTGTGGATCTGACTATGGCTCTGAAATCCTCTGCTCCATCAGAGTTGGATGAGTCTAGGAGCTGATACTCTCCATTCAGGTCCAAGGAGGCGAGACAGATCCAACAGTTGTCAGATCCCACTTTGCCTCTTGGGGCCTCTGCTCCTACCTTGGCCTCTGGTCCATCATCTTTGGTTCCAAGGGGTCCCTCGGCTTCTTTGGATCCAGGGATATCCTCAGATCAGGGATGGGGGCTTTTGAGGTGATGAGGAGAGTGCTGTCTCCACAGAACACTCCAGTCATCTCAAGATGTTCTACCCCCTACAGCATCAGTGTCTGCCTCTATACCCCTGCATCCACAGGTATGCAGAGATCCTAGGTCTCAGGATGCTCCACAAGGCACCCCCACTCTTCCAAAACCACCACAGAGTACCCTTCTGAGGAGGTCCCTCAGAGACTATGCAAGAGGAAGCACTTAGACTCCCCAGAGGAGTCCACTTCTGATACAGACCTCGATGAAGGTGAAGGGTCCCCACAGTCACCTCCTGAGGATGTCTCCTTTGGAGACATCCTGGAAATGCTAAAGCAGAGAGGTGGCTGGAAGTCCTCCAAATTTTCTGCATAGGAGTCCGTATACCTGAAGGCTTTTGGATTTCACCCTTCCACCTCTTGGGGGTGTCTGCCTTTGGATTAACTCATGGACCTAGTTTCTCGAAAGGCGTGGGAGTCCCCAGATTCAGTGGAACCTGTTCCTAGGAGGGCAAACAAATTTATTACTTCCCCCTCAGACAAAGCTTCTAACCAAAGGAGTCCCAGAAGAAGCTATGGTTGTGGCGGCAGCCACCAAGAAGGAACAGCCACCAAAAAGGAACTGTCAGACCTCTTCTGTCCATCTCCTGAACAAGGAGTCTTAGACTATGGACAGGTATGGAAAGTGCATTTTTTTCTTCAGCAGCTTTTTCCCTCAGATTGCTGAACTGCCACACTCATTTTAAAAGACTGTAGAGAGATCTCCTGAAAGAGCTAAGAGATGTACTCCAAGGTACAGTAGCTAAAGGGGTTACAGACAAAGTATCTTTTCAGTTCTCTACCTTAAATTCATTTGTCAACATCTCCATGAGACTCATCTCATATGAAACAGATGGGGTGAGTAGAGCAGCGGGTTCTGGAATTTCCCTAAGGAGACATTCTTGGACGAGCGTATGTGACTTTGCCCTTTAAATCTTCCTTTGTAAATGCCCTTTTCCACGGCTCATCCTTATTCAGGCCTACCCTTTTCCACGGCTCATCCTTATTCAGGCCTAAAGTGAAGGACACACTCACCAGGTGTGAGCAGGAAGGAAATACTCTGCCATAGGAATCTGGTTTTCCATGCCTACTAGACCTTATCCCAAACATCGGAGAGGTAGTGGTCAAATGTGGTTCTGGAAATCACAGATCTTTTCAGGACACACTTGGTGAAACTTCTCCCAGAAGCAGAGGGGGAAGGAATAATGAAAGATGCTGACCACATGGCAGAGGGTGTCTGCCGAATCAGGGTGACAGAGAATCTTTCTTTGGTAGACCCTTTCAGCAGTCCTGAATGGAGGCCCAACCTACCAGCTCTGGAGGCAGTCTGGGGTTGCCTGTCTTTGTACCAAGAAGCCTGGCAACAAGTGATAAAAGACAAATGGGTAACAAGCATAATATCCAGACATTACACCATCCTTTTTTTCCTTCCTGTTCCCAAAATAAAAAAGGTTCTGGACATCCCACCCAGTCAAAAGGAATGAGCAACTCTAGACATTCAAAAGTTGCTAGACAAAAGACATTCAAAGAGTTCCCGCAGACCAAATAGGATCTGGAAAATTACTCAAGATTCTTTAGTTCCAAAGAAAACAGGGGACTGGACACCGATTCTGGATCTCAGCATTCTAAACAAATCAGTAAAAAGACCAAGTTCTGGATGGTAACTGCAGTTGATACTCCCATTCCTGGGACAAGATGATTGGATGTGCTCTATAGACCTCCAGGATGCATTCTACCACATAAAAATTAACAGGTAATCCAGGAGGCACTTGCCATTTTGTCTGGGAGCTGGCCACTACCAGTTTCAAACTCTGCCCTTTGGTCTCACTACAGCACCCAGAGTGTTCATCAAATGAATGGCAGTAGTAGCAGCTCAACGAGACATCTAGGATTGCGGGTGTTCCCATACTTAGAAGACTGGCTCCTAGCCGTCACAACTAGGCATCTGCTAATAAAAACAAAGGACACAACCTTGCAACTCTGCTCTCAGCTAGGGAATACAATAAACTATGAAGTCTGCCTTAGTGCCTTCTCAGCATGTGGTATTCATAGGGGGCAGAATTAAACTCAACAAAAATGACAGACATACTTCCTCCAGAAAGGATCTAAGTTCTAAGACATCAGGTGACATAACTTTTAAGAAGGAAGAAAGCTCAAGCAAAGATGGTTCTAAAAGTCCTGGGAATCATTGCAGCAGCGATAGTTTTGATACCCCTAGCACGTCTGCACATGAGAATTCTTCAGCGGTTGCTATCCAGTCAATGGTTGATGCAAAATCCGCCAATGTCTCACAGAATAATCATAACAGAAACTTGCGAAAAGGCTCTTCATTGGTGGCTTTACTCCACTCTGGTGAATCTTGGTCGACCGTTTGTACTCCCCCACCCAGTGGCCACAGTGACCATGGACACCTCTCAGATGGGGTGGGGGGGCATTATCTGGGAGACAGCCCAAGGCACCTGGCAGGATCACTAGGCCAACTTGCACATCAGTGTACTACAGATAAGTTGTGCTTTTAGCATTGCAAGCATTCCAAGACTCTTCCACTGGGAACTATTGCAATCCAGACAGACAACATGTCAGTTATATGGTACACAAACAGAGGAACTAGATCATACCCATTTTGTCGAGAGGCCTCTAGTATGACAATGGGCAGCCTTCTCCCAACATTTTCTGATAGCAATGCACATTCTGGGGAAATCCAGTGTGATAGCGGACAGACTCAGCAGAGCTATTCTGATGCCTCACGAGTGATCCCTAAAACAGGAAGTAGCGGAAAAGATTTTCTGAAAATGGGGCCAGCCTTGCTGCGATCTTTTTGTGATATCCATGAAAGCCACTTTGCCCTTATCCTCCCTCCAGGGGAGTTACCAAGGGATGCACTTGTTCACAATTGGCCCCCAGTCTCCTCTATGCTTTTCCTCCTTTTCCACCAATTCCCAGAGTACTTCAGAAAGCCAATTGCTTGGGAAGGGACTTGATGCTCATCGCTTCATACTGGTCTTATCAAATCTGGCTCTCCTTCCTGTGGCCTCATCTTCGAGAGGAGCCATGGATTCTGGACCTGGCTCCAGACCTTCTGACTCCTGCATCAAGAACACTTCATCCATCCCTTCAGACCCTCAAACTGACAGCTTGGCTGCTCCAGTTCCAATGATAGCCAGATTTCCAAACCTCTCCTCTCCAGTTAAACACATTCTAATCTCTTTTCATAAGGCTTCCACAAGGAAGATATATCAAAGCAAATGGAAAAGATTCTGCTTATGCGATGCTCATAACCATATTGATCCGTTTACTGCTCCAGTCAGTGTTATTCTAGATTTCCTAGCAAAACTGTTAAATGATGGTGCTGCTGCAGCTACTATTAGAGTTCAACTAGCAGCGATCTCCAATATTCATTTTGGAGACTCCGGCTCCAACATATGTCATAGACTATGCAAAGCTTTTCTTAAGGGTACTTTGTTATTAAGACCACCCGTTAAGACCACCTATCAGAGACCCTCCAACACCATGGGACTTAAATTTCATCCTGTCCTGCATAGCTTTTCCTCTTTGTGAACTAGCATCATCTTGCAAATTGAAATTTTTGACCTGGAAAACCATTTCCTTGATAGCAATAATCTCTGCTAGAAGGGTGTCAGAGTTGCTAGCGTTGTCAATAAAGCCACCATACTTGCATACATGCATTGCTTTTCCATAGAGCCAGGTTGTCCTTGTGAACTAACCCTTCCTTTTCACCCAAAGTAGCTTCAGAGTCAAATTTGAACCAAACTATAGAATTACCAGTTTTCTTCCCAAATTGAGAACAAGGTAGAATACATGTTACATCAACTGGATGTACATAGACAATTACGTTTTTACTTGCACAGAACTGCAGAATTCTGAAAATCTGATAAGTTATTTGTTTCTTTTTCAGATTCAAAAAAAGGTTCCTCTGTCTCTAAAGTTAAACTTTTTAAATGTCTTTCCAACTGTATAACCTTAAGTCTCAAAATAAAGATCTTCCAGAAAGACTTAAAACCCATTCTACAAGGGCCATTGCAACCTCCTCAGCTTTTTTTGGCTAAATTACCAGTTGACACAATTTGTGCCTCAGTAACATGGGCTAAACCACATACCTTTATCACTCATTACAAAGTTCATTTGGCCTCCAAGAATAAGGCCTCTTTTGGTTCCACGATTCTGAGGAATATTCTCGCTTTAGCCACCCGAGACTCAATGTGCTAGGAACGCTGTCCATCCCTAGTAAGAATGAAGGCGAGATAGGACAACATCACATAAAGAAGTTACGTACTCACCATAATGCTCCATGTTTGTTCATCTTCGCCTTCATTATTACATCCCACCCTCCTTCCCCCTACCCTTCTTAACTCCTAGAAGACTGAGTCTATGCTTTTAGATTACCTTTACCTCTGACCTTCACCAGCCTCTAGTTATTTCATTGAAATACTCATAGCCTTATAATTAGGGCAAACAAAATCTGGAGAGGGTTCTGGTGCATGCTGGGATAGGGATTTTAGCCATGAGCTGGCAGAGAGCCTCAAGCTTGAAAATAAAGGGCGAGACAGATCTAAGGATCAGATCCGAAGGCAAAGATAGACGACACACACAGGTTCATAGGTAGGTACTAGGCTATTGGCTCAAGGGCCTAAGTAAGCCTAGCCAACAAAGTTCTCTGGCTTATGCCATCCAAGAAAGTTATTTTCCTGTGCCCCTGTCTAGTAGAGCCACAGAAGTGATCCCTGGGGTGTATTTCCTATTTCCCATCCACTCATCAAGATTTTTCTTGAGTGCTAATGAGGAACTTTGCTTGACATAGATGGGTAGCTTGTTCCAGAGTATGGGAAGTCTCTGGGACAGGAATCTATCCCTCTAGCATGTCCTGTTTGTTGTGGTGACAAGGTTTAGGTCCCTGGAGCGTGTAGCTCGGAGGGATTGGGATTTTGTAGGTGTAGCATGTCCAACAGCTCTGGGTTTGACATAGCTTTATATGTTAGACAGAGATCACCTCAGAAGAAATGATATGCTACGGAGTAAAGCTGGAGTTTTTGATACTGTTAGTGTAGGGCATCTGTTTGAGGCCAGTAATCCTCTTTGTAAGGTACTTCTGTGGCCTTTCCAGCTGCTGCAGATGTCTTGAGGTACATTCCAAAAGGGGTGTTGTACTCTATAATAGGTCTAATGAGTGTCGAGTAGAGCAGAACAGTGATCTTTTTTTTCCTGGATGAGAACTCTTTTGTGATGAGGTGTGCCATGTAGAAGGATTTCCTGACTACTGTGGCGATGTGATTAACAAAGGAGAGACTACTGTCTACCTGGGTCTCAAGGTCACTTATCACACAGTCAGCATTAAGTAGACTGCCACCTATGTGGTAGTTCATGGGTACAGAGTTTTTATGAAGGGGGTTGACAATGCACTTTTTGGCATTGAGCCTGAGGCCATGGCTCTGACATCAGGCATCTGTCTCAGTGAGGCCCTTCTGTAGGATGTCCATATAATTTGGGGACTCTACTATGGCTCCTAGTCTGCAGTCATCTGTGAACTTCATTAGCCAAAGGCCTTCTGTGTTAGCCTGTACTTCAGAGAAGTAGATACCAAACAGGAGAGATCCTAGGACTGTACTCTGTGGTACTCCACCTGTCACTGATTTGAAGTCAGATTTCGAGTCTGCAACATTTACAGTGTGGGCTCTGTCAGTGAGCCAGTTGGCAACCCATCTTGTGATGTAGGGATTTGCACCTAGTTTAGTGAGTTTAGCTATAATTCCAGAATGGGGGATGGTGTTGAAAGCCTTGGCGAGGTCAAGATAGGCCGTGTAACCCACCTTACCCTCGTCTACACCTTTGGGGACTGCCTCAGTCAATCAGGTTCAGGAGACATGATCTGCTGTTCGCAAACCTGAACTGGGTGGGGTCCAGAGTTTGGAGGTTACCAATGTCTTTGAGTTCCATGCTGATGCGTTCCATGGCCTTACAGACCAGGCTTGTCAGGCTAATAGGGCGATAGTTCCCAGGATCAGTGGTGGCTCCCCCTTTGTGGAGTGGGATAACTGTTGTGGTGTGCCATTCAGTGGGCACAAAGCCTGATGTGAGGCTATGGTTGAGCATGGTGCTTAGGTGGGGAGCCAGTTCGTTCTGAAGATTGTGTAAAACGCAGCCTGGGATGTTGTCCAGTCCCATGGATGCTGTGTTTTGGCTTTAGATAGTGCAGCTTTTACTTGCGTAGTTGTGATTACAGGGACTCTGCATTCTTACTGTATAGATATGGGGCCTTTAGGGAGTGAGAAGGGGCTAAAGTTAGCACTGAACCTATCTGCCAGGATGTTGGCAATATCAGTTCTGTAATTTCCTTGCCGTTGTGCTGTAATTTAGAGCAGATCTGGGTGTTGCCATTGAGATTCCTGACATAGCTATAGTATGCTTTGTGGTTGTCCCTAGAATCAATGGTGATTTTGTTTTCATAGCCAGCTTTGGAGGATCTTATAAGGGATCTTAGCTTCTTACTGCAGCTGACCATGGAGCTCCTCCACTCGTGGTATTTTACTCTCTTGCAACAGTTTCTTCCTTCTCTTGTAGTTTTTTTTATGGCAGGGGGCCACCAGATTTTCTTCCTTTTTTTGGAGGATAGCGTCTTGGTTCTGTTTGGAATAGCACGATCTATGCACTTGTGTAAGTGCTTATAGAGTGCATTTCTGTAGGATTTAGCAGCCATAACTGTATTATCCATCTGCATGGGTGTCATGAAGTTCCCCTTAAGTTGGCTTTGGAGAATTTTTTTACCATGGTTTCCTTAATGGGAGGTGGGGGAGGAATGTGGATATCTAGGGTGATTAGCTTATGGTCGGATCTGACCAACGAGGAGTTGTCTCCAGGTGTGGAACACTGGTCACTCATGTTGGTAATGACTAGGTCTAGGATATTGTTGCCCTTGGTGGGGGTGTGGATAAGTTGATCCAGGGCATTGGAATTTATGAATTCAGGAAGCGTTGATCGTAGGAGTTAGTACATGAGTAGTTTTCCCAGTTAATGGTGGGGTAGTTGAAATTAACTATTATTAGGGTGTTTGGTTGGACCTTAATATTTTCCAGTATATCAAGAAAAGAAGAGTGGTAGTCCTGGGGCATGATGGGGGATCTGTAACAAGCTACAATTTGGATTGCAGTTTTGCCCAGAGTTAGTTACACTTGGACAACCTTGGATGCATTATGCTGAGCAACTAGCCTGGAGGTGTGGATATCCTAAATGAATATGGACACCTCCGCCTTTGGTGTTCCGGTCCAGGTTAGGTGGCCAAAAAGTGTGGTATGAGTTATAGCTTGGTAATGCAGGGGTGCTGGCTGGAGCCTTGAAGCAGGTCTCAGTCACTGCACAGATATCTGTTCTCCATTTTAAGGAGTGCCTCAAGGGAGTGCATTTTGAGATTTAGACCTAGCATTGAGTAGCATTGCCCTCCATTTTTTCTTTCCTCTTCCTGTTACGGTGGTGAATGTCATTTGTACCTTGCCTAAAAAAGGCACTGTAGGTGTGGCAAGAGCCTTAGCCAGTAACAAGAATCCTAGGGGTGACAGGTGCAGGCCATCTCTGGCAAAGCATCGTGGTCTGTAGGCCATGTTGTCCCAGGCAGACAGATACTGGATCCCCTTAGAATGACACCAGATGCTTAGCTAGTTGTTGAAGTCAAAAATTTTGTCCTTGTACTGCGGTATTATTCTGGGTGATGGCAGGCTGCTACTCAGAGCTAGGGTCATACCTGCCTGGGCTACAAGATCATAGCTCTTCTATGTAGTCCAGGGAGGCACATCTCAGGTAATTCACACCAACATGGACAATGATAGTCATATTTGCACTTGTCGAGTGACCTGAGTGTGTGGGTTATGTGGTGGATCCTGGCACCCGACAGGCAGCTGACGGCAACCTTCTCTTTGTTTAGTACATAGAACGTTATGATTAGTACATAACTTCTTTTTTTGTTCATGTAGTACTTTTGTTCACTGACAACCTACCTGCCATTTTCTTTTCTACCAGTGTTCTTACAACTTTGAAAGGAGTTCTGACTTGTATTTTGTATGTTGCTTGGGCATTTACTTAGGGAAGGCGTTAGGATAAAAAATGTAAGTAAGTGTGCTGCTTGTGGACACCTGGTGGCAACTTGCCTTCAAACCGACTGATTCCATCAATGTTTTCTGCTTCTTGTTTTTGGCATCTCATTGGCTACAGCATGGATACTTCAGTCCTGCTTATCACATTCCCAATGAAAAACGTATTTGCCAAGGAGCCCATGCCGATGTTGCAGACTCAGTTTGTCTCAGCCAATAGTGGGTGGAGCTGCAGTGGCTATTAGTTCTTCCTCAGACTACTCCTCTGTCTGGCCTCCTTTGGTGTATTCCTTTCAGCCGCCATGTACAGGGTGTCAGCCATATCCAGTTCAGCTGTTGCATTATTTGATTTGGGCATGGGAGAACCATCTTCTCTAGAGCTTGGAGATACTCAGAGATTTCTCATGGGGTAACGAAGTTAGGAGACTATCAAACATCCTTTGAGTCCATCTTCTTCCACAGGGACTCCTTTAAATAAAAAAAGCAAAGGATTAAATATTGTTTACCACTCTTAAGTCATAACTGTTAAGAAAGATGATTTTCTTGCCTTTGCTAGATATGCATTACAGGGTATGAATCCTGGTGCCCAGAAGCTATTACAGATAGAGGGAACATGGTACGATTTCTAGGATTACAAAGATAGGGCTTTATTGTACTGATTCACAAGCCTAGCTCTCTGATTGTGAGGAAAATTTTATCCCTGGCCCTCCTGTGGAGGAATTTGGTTTTAATCTGACTATAGCCATGATGAATGAGGTATTTTTGAGGGAACAAATGTTCCTCCTGAACTGAGCAGCTATTATGGTAGATTTCAAATGTTTTCCTTATTCCTCACCATCTCTCCTATACTGCCAGCCCTGAAGAATGTGAATGCTGTCTAATCACCCTAATACCTAGCCGGCCATCCTTAGAAGGCAGATAAAATATATAAAGTGCCTCAGACTAATATATTTCATTTCTGTCACCTTAGATCTGATGCAGCAGTGATATGTATTGCTTTACCTGCTGGTAATAGGTTGATCCTGAAGACTAATCCTTCTCCTGGTGAAAAAGATGCTAAAGCATTGGGCTGTCTAAGAGAATGTGGTGTTTTTCAGTTTTAACTTTTAGAATTCTTAGCTTTCAGGCATACATGTGGAAGTGTAAGGTTTGTTATTTGGACAGTCTGAAGAAATTGTTCATACTTCCTTCTGAAGGTAGATTATTTGTAAATCCTGTTTTCTACCTTATCCAAAGTATCCAAACATCCATTGAAGAGTGGTTTTGATTGTGCTGATACTTTCTAGGACCAATACTGTAGTGCTGAAGATGTATGGGTATGTAACCAACATTTTACTGATGAGGTAGTCTGAAATCTTAGATTCTGCTTTAGACAGAGGTACTGCTTGGCATCTCTGCTACCCAGGTTCTCCAAAAAAAAAATAATGCATAAATAATGAAAGAGGGAAATGTAAATTGATTCAAAGAATCATGTCTCTCAGTACAAATTTTTAGACCTCCTCCTTTCCTTAAAAAGCTATATAGACAAATCCAGCAGGAATGGTTAGAGAGAGGTAAATGTAAACCAGATAATGAAAGGTTAATATTGGCAGCCTGGAACAGTGGACTATGTACATGTTGGTTTACAAAGTCAATTGAACACGTGGGAGAAACAGACAAATATAAATTTTGTAAAACAGAACTGGAAACAGTCGCACATTTTGTTAGGCATGATATGCTAATGCAGAAGGACTGTATACTGAAAGGTATAATAATGTGGAAGGACTGTTGCATTCTGGATTATGCAAACATAATATTGAAGTAGCTGAGAAGCATTGGAAACAAAGTATTATAGAATGATAACTATCACATGGGATCACCCATTACCAACAATCAAAAAATAGATGTGAGAAAAATAAAGTAGTCCATGAAAAGAAGACAAATGTGCATTGATCATTTAAATTGCTACACCCAGTGACTACAGTGTCTTGCATATAGACAGAGACAAAGTTATACCAGAATTTACAGGCAGAAATGAGGACAATGTGGAAGAAGGGATACGCACAGTTCCTGTAGTAGTAGGAGCAGTGGATATTAAAAAATACAATTTACAATTGTATTTAGATATGTTACTTATACCCCATATGAATTACAGGAGGAGTCAATTCTGGACACATTGTACGTGCTGTGAAGAGCACTTCTGGCTAATTTCAAAAATTGAAACTATACTAATTTCATGAACTTTATTCATACATTGACTTTGGAATGGGGTCCATACTCATCATGGTATTAGAAACCCAAAAGACTGAGAAATGAAGGCAAATCCAGCCATATTCTAGCAAACGAGGAAAAAAAAAGATGGCGAGAGGGAAATAGGGAAATAAGTAACAGATGTCCTTTCAGAAAAAGTTGCACGCCAATGTTACAGAATTACTATATCAGGATTCTTTCTCCCCTTTCCTTCTGCTTAGCCAGTATCTGTCTAAACCAGTCTCAAAAACTGGTTCTCAACCTCCCCCTTTAGCAAAAGTTTGTCTGAGACTCTTGGATGTTAAAAAGTGTAGGAAGGTTACAGATGCACTGGAACCAAAAACCTCTATTCAGGGGAATTCCTCATCCCCTTCAGAACCAAACAGAATATTTTCCTCAGGATGTTCATCATATTGATCACTGCTTCAAGTAGCCTTAGCTATGTATTAGTTGTATACTGCCAAGGATATAGCAAACGCTCAACTTTCAAACCTTCAGGGCACCTTCGAACCCCCTAAACCATCTTGACAGCTCAAGCTGAGCTGACTAAAAGACAAGTTTAGGGGCCAAGCACTTAAGAGCTTTACTGCTGCTGAAGAATATGCTCCATTGAGGCTTTCGAGGGTTGATTTTCAGCTTGTGTTGTTCCTTTGCTGGGTAGAAAAGTTCCCTTTGGGGGAAAACTTCCATGAATTTTTTTTTATTTTTGCTTTCCTCTTCAGAAAAAAATATTTTAAATCCAGGAGATGTTATGTGATCCTATCTCGCCTACATTCTGACTGATGGGTTCGGAGCCGATCCCTCTGCTCCGACTCGGCACGCTTATGCCAAAGAGCGAAGTCTCTTATTGGCTGAGCTTACTATATCCCAGGATGCACCACTACCAGTCCCCCAGATCTCGTTTGCCGCTAACAAGTGAAGACGTGGTCTCGAGCTGGCTGAGCTAAGTAGTGATTATTTTCACTAACTTTCTGTCAGGAATATCTTTATTCTTCAACTAAAAGCTGTTTTAACAGCTATCTTGTGTTTAGAGTGCGTTTGGAGAAATTTACTTGGTAAATTCTTGTGTTGTGAGTGTTGATTTACTAGGAGTACCTCTTGTGTGGAAAGGCCTTTCCCGGTCTTTTTGGTTGTTAGGTGACTTCGGTTCTGTTTAAGGATCCTTTATTCTGCTGATAGTTTCTCTTTCTTTTAAAAGGACAAAGAGAAAATTTCTTTTTCTGTCATAATTACAGTGTTTGTACTGTGTTTTGGCTAGTTCACTGAATAATTTACCGGAATGTCTCAGGTTCCTAGGCCTTCAGGCTTTAAAAAGTGCACCAAGTGCAACTTTAAAATGTCTATAACAGATGACCACTCTCTCTGTGTTTATTGTTTGGGTGCAAAACATTTGCAGGAGTCCTGCAGCGTGTGTCACGCTTTTTCCTCGAGGGTCCTCCAAGAGAGGAAAAATAAGCTCATTTTAAAAGGCCTTATAAAACCCTCCTTTGAAGAAGCTTTAGCATCCTCTCCTCCTGCTAAAAAGAAAAGGGCGTCGGCTCCGACCAGTCCGTCGGATCCGACCGCCAAAAGACATAGGCAGGTTTCTCCTTCGGCTCCAAGGACTTCGGAGCCGAGGGCGGAACGGTCTGCCTCGATGCCACCAGTCTCGACTCCTCTGGCTTCGGAGCCGATGGCTGGGGCATCGAGAGGCGGGTCATCTTCGTCGGCTCCACTGGTCTCGGAGCCGATGAAGGTTGTCCGCTCAGACACTTCCTCCTCGGCGCCGAAGTCCTCCTCGGCACCGATGGAAACTAGTTTGGGTGTTCCTTCGACGCCGATAGTCATCGAGTCGCCTCGGAGCCGGTCCCCTAGTCCCTTGGGGCCGTTGGAGAGGCCATCTCGAACCCATTCAGTATCCTCTAGGTCATCGAGGATGTCAGATTCGGACATAGACAGGGTGCTCCAAAGACTGTTCCAGTCCCCAGTCTTTCAAAAATTTGTTTCGGCTCCGACCCAGTTGGCTTCGGAGCCGATGGCCCATGCCCATGTCATTGCCATTCCTCCTCCGACCGCTTCGGCTCCGTCGGAGCAGGTGCTGTTGGAGCCGGTGGAGGTCTTAGGGTCGGCTCTGACCCTTACTCCAACCCTGGCCTTCGGGTCCGAGTTTGGTACACGGACTTCTTCGGCTGGACCCGGGGGTGATGTTTTGGGACCTATGCTGTCGGTTCCGAGCCTCCCTCTCGGTGCTTCGGCTGTGGGACTTCCGTCTGCTATCATGGCTCCGGGGACCGGACACTCCCAGGATTCTGGGGGTCCGGCTTTCAGAGCTATGAGGAGTGCCTTGGCCAAGTCTTCTTCGGCCATCTCTCCGGCTTTACCGGCACCTTCCCTGGGCGTGGAGACTGGGTCTTTGGCAGTTCCCCTGTCCTTAGGCAGCGGAGCCCCTGGGCCTGAGGTTACCCCACTGGGGTTCCCCTCCTCCTGAGGGTTCTTTGGAGTTGTCTTCAGAGGAGCCCCCAAGGAAGAGATCGTGCAAGAGGAAGCACGTGGACCCCCCTGAGTCTATTACATCGGACACTGATCTTGATGATGCGGAGGGGTCCCCGAAGTCGTCCTCGGATGATGTCTCATTTGCAGACATTTTAGAGATCCTCAAACAATGAGGCGGCTGGATATCCAAACCCCCCTCTGCTGATGAGTCAGTGCTTCTCAAGGCCTTTGGGGCTCAGCCCTCCGCCTCCTGGGTGTCTCCGCCCTTCGACGAGCTCCTGGATTTGGTTTGTCGGAGGGCGTGGGAACATCCAGATACCGTGGAACCAGTGCCTTCTCGTCCTAACAAATTTTTGTCTGCCCCACCCGAGAAGGAGTTCCTGACTAAAGGCGTGGCTGTAGATGCCATGGTGGTGGCATCTGCTACACAACAGGACGTGGCAGAGGCTTCAACGTCCGTCCATCATCCTAATAAGGAGTCTAGGAGCATGGACCGGTACGGGAAGCGCACCCTGACTTCAGCGGCCTTTACTTTAAGGTCCCTGAATTATTTGGCACATTTTACCAGGCTTCAGAGGGATCTGGTCAAGGAGCTGTCGGATTCCCTCTTGGGTAACCTACCTGAGCAGCTAGCCCAGTCGGTTAGCTCTCAGTTGGCTATCCTTACTTCAATTTCTAACTCGTCCATGAGGCTCATTTCATATGCGGCCGAAGGGGCGAGTAGAGCAGCAGGCACAGGCGTGGCTCTACGGAGACGAGCCTGGCTCCGTTTGTGTCATTTTGCGGAGGCCTTCAAGTCTTCCTTCGCCGACGCTCCCTTTGATGGGTCCTCTTTGTTTGGACCTAAGGTTAAAGACACTCTTACCCGCTGTGAGCAAGAAGGAAAAACTTTATCTGCCGTAGGTGCACGTTATTCCACTCCCTTTCGGCCTTATCCCAAGGCTAAAGGAGGAGGGAAGATGTGGTTCCGCAAATCACGTAAGTTTTTCCCTCAACAGCAGGAAGATTCCCCTTCCAGAGGCAGAGGACGGGGAAATTTTTCTGGGAGACGCCGCCCCAGAGGCGGCAGAGGGCCCTGCAATTCTGGAGACCGCGAGTCCTTTCGTGGCTCTTCAGCCTCCCACACTTCATGAGGGATTGCCTGGCTGTGCTGCTCCGGAGCCAGTCGGGTGCCGTTTTGCCAAGCACCTAAAAGCCTGGGAGTCTATCACTCAGGACAGATGGGTGCTTCGGATTATTGCCGGAGGTTACACCATTCCCTTCACACACTCACCCCCACCGTCCAAAAAAATCCCGGGCCCACCACCCAGTCAAAGGGAAATTGCAGCCGCAGAAGCGTTAAAGCTGCTAGAAAAAGGAGTCATCCAACCGGTCCCCACAGACCAGATCGGATCCGGAAATTACTCGAGGTTCTTTTTAGTGCCAAAAAAGACAGGGGACCTGAGACCAATATTGGATCTCAGCAGACTAAACCAATCCATCACGAAATCCAAATTCCGAATGGTCACGTTACAATCCATTCTCCCATTATTGGAGAAGGATGTTTGGATGTGCTCCATAGATCTCAAGGACGCCTATTATCACATACCGATACATCGGGTGTCCAGGAAGTATCTGCGCTTCAGCCTGGGAGACAGTCATTTCCAATTTTGTGCACTGCCCTTTGGTCTCACCACAGCCCCCAGGGTGTTCACCAAGTGTTTGGCAGTAGTAACTGCTCACCTGAGGAGTCTTGGATTCCAAGTGTTTCCCTATCTGGACGACTGGCTCCTGACTGCCACCACCAGTCATCTACTAATGGACAACCTCAAAGCCACTATTTCCCTGGGTGCTACCCTGGGAATTACATTCAATTGGTCAAAGTCTGTCTTGCTGCCCTCTCAGCGCATAAGGTTCATAGGAGCAGAGATAGACTCAAAATTGATGCGCGTTTTTCTTCCTACCGAAAGGATTCAAACTTTACAAGGCCAAGTTCAAGCCCTGCTTTCAAGATCCAAGGCCCCAGCCAGGATGGTCCTGCAACTTTTAGGTTCGATGTCTGCCACGGTTCTCCTAGTTCCTCTGGCAAGATTGCACATGAGGATTCTTCAGTGGCTATTATCGACTCAATGGTCCTTTCAGGATCTTCCCCTCAATCACCCCATTATGATTACAGAAACGTGCAAACGGGACCTTCGCTGGTGGCTTCAGACATCCAATCTGAATCAGGGAAGTCCTTTTGTTATCCCCCCTCCAGTGGTCACCCTGACGACGGATGCCTCCCAGACAGGGTGGGGGGGGGGGCGTTGTCTGGGCAGGTTAGTTCAGGGTTCCTGGCTTCCAGACGAAACCTTTCTCCACATCAATGTATTGGAGATGAGGGCTGTACTTCTGTCCCTACAGGCTCTCCACAAGTTTCTCCCTCAGGGCATTATCGCTATCCACACAGACAACATGTCGGTGGTCTGGTATCTAAACAAACAAGGAGGGACCAGATCTTACCCCCTTTGCAGAGAGGCCATGAGGGTGTGGGAATGGGCTGTAGCTACCAGCCGTTTCTTGGTAGCAACCCACATTCCGGGGAAATCCAATATATTGGCAGACAGATTAAGCAGGACAATTCTCTCTCCTCACGAGTGGTCCCTGAACGAAACAGTAGCAGCTCAGGTTTTCAGAAGATGGGGGACGCCGTGCTGCGACCTGTTTGCAACACCACAAAACACAAAGTGCAAAAGGTTCTTCTCCTTGACTCCACATCAGGGGGAAGCAGCTATGGATGCTCTAGCACAACCTTGGCCAACAGGGCTACTTTATGCCTTTCCTCTGATTCCACTTCTCCCCAAAGTCATTCAGAAAGCTTCTCAATTGGGGTCCACAATGATACTAATTGCTCCGCACTGGCCTCGTCAGGTATGGTTTCCCTACCTGAAGAAACATGCGGTGGACGATCCTTGGGTTTTAGATCTAACTCCGGATCTGCTAATTCATCAGTCGGGACGACAACACCAGTCCCTTCACACTTTGAAGTTGACAGCTTGGCTCCTCCACTTCCGACTTTAGTCAGAAATCACACCTTAGACCCGGAAGTTATTCACATTTTATCTTCGGCCCACAAACCCACCACTAAGAAATTGTACCTCAGTAAGTGGAAGAGGTTTGCTATCTGGGCTCAACTCAGGGGCTTAGACCCTATCACTGCCCCGATCCCAGAGGTTTTGAAATTTTTAACATCCTTGTTTAATCAAGGATCTTCAGTCTCTACTATTAAAGTCCAACTAGCAGCTATCTCTAAATTTCACGAATCCATGGATCCTCCGTTGATGAGCAGCAGATTATGCAAAACTTTCATTAAAGGTGCGGGGCTGTTAAGACCCCCAGTTTTTCAACCTACGCCTCCGTGGGATCTTGATTTGGTGCTTCGTGCATTAACATCTTCCCCTTTCGAACCGGCTGCTACATGTGAGTTAAAATATCTGTCTTGGAAAACTGCCTTCTTAGTTGCAATTACCTCTGCAAGAAGAGTTTCAGAGCTTCAAGCCCTATCTATCAAACCACCGTACTTAATTTTTCACAAGGATAGAGTATCACTTAGGCCTAATCCATCTTTTGTCCCAAAGGTCTGTTCTAATCTCTGTCTTCAACAATCTCTAGAGCTACCAGTTTTCTTTCCAAAATTCTCCAATGAAGCAGAATACACTCTCCATAAATTGGATGTTCACAGGCAATTGCGCTTCTATCTAGACAGGACTCAGCAAATTCGTAAATCAGACCAGTTGTTTGTGTCCTTCTCAGACAATAAATTGGGTAAAACCATCACAAAAGCTACTATCTCCAAATGGATTAGAGATTGTATAACTCAGGCTTATTCCTCTTCAAATAAGCAACTTACAACATCTATCAAAGCTCACTCTACCAGAGCTATGGCTACTTCTATAGCTTTTCATTCCAAGCTCGCTATTTCTGAGATTTGTGCTGCGGCTACTTGGTCATTTCCCACTATAAATTGGATGTGGCATCTAAAGGGCGAGCATCATTTGGTTCCACGGTACTCAGGAGTGTTTTCCAGTGAGCCACCCAGGATTCAGGTGCTAGGGACGCTGTCCCATCAGTCAGAATGTAGGCGAGATAGGATCACATAACATCTTTTAGTTATGTACTCACCATAACTTCAGATGTTTGGGATCCATCTCGCCTACATTCCTAATACCCACCCTCCTTCCCCCGGCCTTGGAGATCAGAAGAGATTGAACGGTTTTGAGTTCTACTGTTTTATCTTGTTTCTTCTGACGATGTTATATAAGCAGTGCTTGCATGTGTGTATGTATGCGGACAAACTAGATCTGGGGGACTGGTAGTGGTGCATCCTGGGATATAGTAAGCTCAGCCAATAAGAGACTTCGCTCTTTGGCATAAGCGTGCCGAGTCGGAGCCGAGGGATCGGCTCCGAACCCATCAGTCAGAATGTAGGCGAGATGGATCCCAAACATCTGAAGTTATGGTGAGTACATAACTAAAAGTTTCTATTGTAGCAGAATATCATGAGACTGTCTTGTACTGTCATATGGGAGTGCTCTTTATTCCTGTCAGCTTAAAGGTTTAAAGTGACTATAAACACATTTTATCTGGGGCTGTTAGTGTTTTTACTGTATTTATCTAAGAAAAAAGTGAATTTTATATGTTTATTTTTTTACCGGCATTTTCTGCTTGTTTTCCTTGGGAAAGAAGCACTATTTTCGGCTTGACCATGGAACAATCTGTCAGTCACACAGTTGGTCTTTCTTCCATCCACAAAAAGAAAGTTAAGCAAACAGCCTTTGCCTTCACAGCAGGCTAAAAATTTGCCTCCACTACAGATGTGTGACTTTGCTGTGGCCATTAGTTACACCTTGGACCACTCATCTTTTTACCTTGGATCCCTCTGGTGTAGTACCTACCGCCAATATGGAATGGGGTTAGCCACATCCTTTGTGGCTGTTGTGGTCCCTCAGTCACCAGGGGACACCCACTATTATTTGTCCTGGGAGAGTGAACAGGGAAGGTTTCCCTGTTTTGTCAGAATGTTGGACCCAGCCCTGGGGGATATAACGCTGCTGGTCACATTTTTTTTCTGTCAAAGAAACAGTGAATCTACCCAAATTTCCTTAGACAGGAGTAATTTACTTGGTCTGGTCACTGTTTAATTCAGGTTATAAATCCTACTTAAAAAGTAGTTTCTGGTAAAAGAAGAGTGATACCTCCTTTCCTGAAGATTCAAGATTTTGAATCTGGACAGGAGGATGAAGTGACAAGTGCATGGTTTTCTCCTCAGATTTCTTATTCAGACTCATAGGAGTGTTTAGCTGTTGACATTCCATGTGAGGGTTTCTCTTTCTCTGATGCTATTTCTACAATGTGCCAGTGTTTTCAGTGGAAGAGCACAAATGTTTTTCAGTCCCTCAGAGAATGCTATGAGCTGTTACAGAAGGAATTTCCAGAACCTGCACCCATTCTTCCAGTTCTCTCAGCTTTGGAGGATGTGTGTTACTGCCTGCAAGTTTGACAGCCAGCTGCCTTTAAAATGGTAGGATGCATAATGTTTCTCAATCTTTTAAGTTTCCCAAACCCATTCCAGCAGATATAGTTTTTGTTGGTTTACTATTGAATCCTTGAAAATGCATACATCAACTGGTCACATGGTCGACCCGAAATCTTGAATCTGGAATGGCAAAAATGTGGCCAGGTCAAAACTGAATACAATGACACCTATAGTTTGATGTATTTGACAAAGCAGGAGGCGATGTCAGTCACCCATGCTATGCAGCTTACCGTACTGTGACATTGCACAGTCAATGGTACATGTATTCTACTATTTTGCAGGGGGGCAAGCCCACTGCACCCCCCATGTGGGGGGTCTGGACCCCCCCCAACCCCTGTAAATTGTACATGCCAACTCCGAGATCACACTACAGCAAGGAAATGGGTTTATTCCCTGTTCCTCACTGAACCGCAATCTCCATTCACAATGCCGAACTCATAATCGAACTCCCTACCCATTTGCTGTAGTGTAGTTGATGTTTTTTGAGTTGGCATTATGCCCATTTGAAAACTGTCTTTCGACCACATGCCGGTCGACAGTAGTCATTTTGCAGATTCAATAGTAAACAGTTTTAGTTCACTCCTCTGCGGCTAAACACTTGGTCAATTCCAATCCTACTCTTTCTGATAAGGATGGGAAGATGGAGAAGTATGGGGAAAAAAATGTATGCTTCTGCAACTTTGATTTTCAGAATCTTGAATTGTCAGGTTCATATATTAAGGTTTGCTTTGACTAACTGAAAGTATGAGAAATATATATTTTATATGCAGTTTCTTCTTGTGAAGAAAAGTCTGCTTTAAATTTAATTTCTTCTATTGTTCAAGTCACTACTCAGTGTATTTTATAATTGTATGACTCTCTTGATACTTCTTCCAGGGCTATGGTCACTGGTACTGTTTGGAGGAGGTTTTAATGACTAAGTTCTCAGACCCTCCCAGATGTTAAATGAGATTTTATATTCTTCTTTGGATAAAGATTTCGTTTTTAGCCCCTCTGCTGCAGTGGTAATAGTGTGATGAAAGGGTTAAGCTGAACAAGGGAATCTCAGATTTTCAGCCCTCATTTTCCAAGTTTTTCAAGGGATTCTCTAACTCCTCATCCAATTTTGGTAAGTAACAAAATTTATTTTGTTTACCGGTGTAGTATACTGATAAACACTGACAAATTTCAAGCTCAACCTGAGTAAAATGCAAAACATTTTACAAACATAAAATACAGAAATGTAAGCAATAACATAGTAGATCTGACTAATTACGTAGAAAAAATTGTATATACCTTCTAGGGAATAAGCACTGTGCAATACATAATTAAGCAAAGTGTGTGATGTATAATATATACATTAGTTTCTAAAGTGGGTCGATCTTCAGTGAATCTTGACAGAGGAGAAGAGACTTGGAAAGGAGATAAGTTAGGTGATATGTCCTCTGTTTAAGCAGGAGCATTTGACTTGGATGAACTGCTTTGTGAGTTGCATTCTGAATTTGGAATAAGTGTTGATTTCCTTATGGGAAAGATGGGAGAGCTTGTCAAAGAATAGGTGCCTGAGAAGAAATGCATGTGCAGAATTGTGGAGTTAGAATCTAGGGGTAATAAGAGTTGGTGTGGCTTGTGAGTAGTGTCTTGGGTTAAATTGTTTTATTTTTTGTTTTCATGAAGTCCAGTTGGAAGGGAAATAAATGTGTGGAGTTTGGAGTAGCTTGTAGAGGTGGGATCCTAAAAGTAGGTTAGATCTTTGTTTTATGGATAGCCATTTGGCTTTTTCTAGGGTGATAGTGATGCTTACAGAGATGCGAGTTTGTAATGAATTAGCATATGCTGTTAGTGATAGTCTGGAGTGTGGCAATGTTTTTCTTGGAAGGTAGAAGCAAAAATTGGGAGCCCATATTCAAGTCGAGAAAATAGAACTCCCTTGCCAATGGCTGCTCTGACTGGTTGGGATATAAATGGGGAGATTTTTTTGCACAGAATAGGAGGGCATTTATTTTGGCTTTCACATTTCACATGTGACTATGGAAGTTTAATGGTGAATCAAGCCATATTCCTAGATATTTGAAAGTGAAATTGTCTCTATGGATGGATTGTGCAGGTTAAAGACAGATCCTTGGTGAATTTTCTATGGAGTTCCAAAAAGCATAGTTTGTCTTGGTGGGGATGCAAAGTAGTTTTTGGTTTGAGTCATTGGTTGGAAATCATGCAAGTGTGACACCTGATTGGTAAATGACTGTCATCAACATAGAGTTTAAGTTGGAGATGGGGGTAGGTCACAAGGAAGTTTGTTAATGAATCTGGAGAAGAGGGTGGCAAGAATGGACCCTTGTGGTATGCTTTTGGTAATTGGTGTAGATTCTGATTGGGAAGATCCTATTTTAATTCAGAAGTGTCTGTCAGTGAGGAACTCATTAAACTTGGGAGTGGTATCTGGACTGATACAAATTTCAATGAGTTTGTTTTGGAGAAGGCAGTGGTCAATTAGGTCAAATGCCTTTGTCAGGTCTATAAATATTCCACCTCTAAGGAGGTCACTATTGGTGTTTAGCTGGATGTCATCATGTTTGGAGGAGAACAGGTGTTATTGCTGGATATAGGAGAGCTGGGTGGAGACCATCTTTTCAAGAAGTTTACCCAGAATTAGGAGGATGGATATTGGATGGAAGTGAGATGTATCTTTGGAGTGGTTTGCTTTAGGAGGGGTTTAATTAGAACAGTTTTCCAAATCTGTGGAATGATTTTTTTCTGTGAGCCATGGATTATATATGTGGGTGAGAGAAAGACTTAGATGCTTTCTGCAGTGATATATGAACCAGGGGTTTATGTTGTCAAATCAGGAGGGGTGTCACTGGATATATTTTCAAGTAGAATAGGGACTGCTTTGGGCTGTATGCATTTGAAGTGGAAGAGGGAGATGAATGGTGGTGTGCTGGGTAATACATGATATGTGGGAGAAGGAGTTTTTTTATTTAAGGAAATCTGGAGAAAGTTTTGCTGTACCGCATTGAATGGTGTTTGTATACAGGGTATCATGAAAAGGTGTTCTTCCTGTAAGTATGTTAGCCTCTTTCAGAAAATGTTTGAGGGAATGTAAAAGGGTAATTTGTTTCTTTGCTTGGAGATTTCTTTGTGCCTTCTGAAGGATGTCTTGGCTAGGTTAAGCAAGACTAAAGGAGGTGGGATTTATCAGTTGTAGGGGTCCGTTTCCATTTCTGCCATGCTTCGTCTCTTGGAGTTGAGATGTTTGAGTTCAGTGAATAGCCATTTAGTTTTGGTGGGTTTATAAAGCCAATGGATGAGTGGAAAGAATTTTTCTTGCAGCTGGAGTAGAAAATTGGTTTAGGCTTACAACTGCTATATTAAGGTCATGTAGGGAGAGTATGATTCCAGTTATGGAATGTGAGAGAGGTTATGAGTTTGTTTGTACTACTCTGGTTTCTGGAAGCTTTTAATAGTGGTGGCAGTTTTATAGGATGCTTGACAATTGTAAAGGTGATTGGGCAGTGATTGCTTAGTAATGATGATAGAATATATTGGAGATGGAATTTGGTATGATTGTAATCAGATTGAATGTGGAGTGTTTGGAGGACCTGATGTTAGGTCTTGTTCGCTTTTCTGTGAGTTGAAGCAGACCTAGGTCTGCTAGAAAATTACCCATAACAGATGAAAGACTGGCATGGTAATTAAAACTGAAGTCAAATAGCAAGCTTGTTATTTTTGGGACAGTTAAGGATGTTTGTGATTGATATGATTCTTTTTTTTTTTTTTTTTTTTTTTAGGGAAGCAGGGAATCATAGCTAGATTGTTGATATTGGTAGTGATTTGCCTTTATCAGTTGAAAATTTTAGGAGAATCTAGTTAGGACCAGAGTCTGAGGAGTTTCCTTGGGCAATGATTTTTTGGTTTAAGTTATTTCTTTACAAATTATTTGCATGGTCTGACATAACTGGCATGCTTGTAGGAGGTTAGAAAGTGTTGGAGTCTTTCTTGACCCAGGATTCTGTGGCTGCTGGACTGTGTGTTTTGCTGAGAAATAAAAGCACATATGTGGTATAGCTTGTTCTGATGCTTTTGTGCATTGAGGTAGGGCACAAGCCATTGTCAAAATATAGGTAGAGATGTTTAAGAAAAAATGGCGAGGGAGTTCCAAGAAGAATTCTGGAAACTGACAAAACAAGACAGCCCAATAAATCAGAATGGCTGTTTAAGACTTTGATTGCCCCTTCTACCCTGGGAGCCCCTGTTTTCTTCCATAAAGTTTGAATCTCCACTTTTCTCTTTGTCATCAGATAGTTTTTGACAAATGGGTTCTGAAGATTATTCTTCAAGGTTACAGGTGTTGGTGGGATGAAATTTCTCCTTTCCAGAGGGAATTTGTCATCTTTCAGACCAGATTCTCTTGTTTCCTGCTGTCCATCACCTGGTGTCCCAATGGGTGATAGAACCAGTTCCTACTTCCCAGGTGGGGGAGGGGGGTTATTAAAGGATGTTTTTAGTGCTAAAGAAAGAAAATACTTGGAGACCAGTTCTGGATCCTTCTTTCCTAAACCTTTTTGTGATAGGGCCCAAATTCAAAATTGTCACATAACTTGTTACCTCTTCTTCCTCTTTCAAGTTTCAGGAACACTGAACTTAAAAGATGCTTATAATTCCATCCCTATTCATCCAGACTTCAGGTATTTCTTAGGGTTCTGTGTGTCTGGATTACATTATCAGTTCTCTTCCTTACCCTTTGGACTATCCACTGCAACAAGTGTTCATAAAGTATCTAACTCCAGTTCTAGCTCATTGCATGCTACAGAGTATCCATATTTTCCCATAGTTAGATGACTTGCTTATTTATGCAGAGTCTTTTTCAAAGTGTCGGGAACCTCTCTGTTTGGTGAGAGATCTGTTTCATAAGCTGACACTCCAAGATAATGTTCAAGTCTTTCTCGAATTCTTCTCATAGTATTGTGTTTCTGGAATGTCAACTAGACTCTGTAGTTCAAAGAGCCTTTTTTCCACAGGAAAATCTATCTAGATCTATTTTTAGGGTTTTCCACTCAGACTCTGATCACTGTGAAGGAATAGCCCAGGATTGTGAGTATCATTTCTTCTAATGATTCTCGATATTCCTGGCAAGACTCCAATTGATATCTGATGTCTTTGTTCCCAGCAGCAATATGCTTTGTCTTTTCAAATCCCAGTGCTAGGGATCGTTAGAAGGGACATCACTTGGTGGAGAAAACAGCTATTCCTAAGTTCAAGTCTCCCCTTTTCCCCTCCCTATTCCAAAGCAGTCAGTCACCAAAGATGCCCCGGACTTCTCTTGGGAAGCAGTCCCTGGAGGGATAAATGTGCAAGGTACGTGGGACACACAATAAAGATGCAAGCACATAAATATGAGATACTTGCCCTTATCAAGGCAATCAACACTCTAAATCATCTTTGGGAACTCTTCAAGTTGTTAGACAATACCACAGTCATGTGATACATCAGCAATCAAAGGAGAACCAGGTCATACCCGCTCTACAAATTAGCCATGTTAGCTTGGGATATAGCTTCGCAGCACAATTTCACTCTACTGGCATCCTACTTTCCATCAGAGCAGCACTGAATGGCAGACTAGGTGAACAGGGCAAAGCCACACCCCCATGAATGGAAACTAGATCAGGATGTCTTCCAAGATTTGATCCATCTGTGAGGAGTTCCTCAAGTAGACTTCTTTGCTTCATCTTTGAACAATAAGCGGGCAAGATTCTGTTCCAGGACTCCTTGCAAAAAGGCCTGGAAGACAGATGTCTTTTTTCCTTTGACAGGAATGTTCTTATATGCTTTTGTACTGTTTCCACTAATATTCAAGGTACTTTTGAAGATTCAGAATGAATCCCTCAACGTCATAGTGGTGACTTCCTTCTGGTCCAGGCACCTGCAGTTCTCCCATCTTTTGAAAATGGCCAGGGGTGATTAACACAAGCTTCCTCAGAGGCAGAATCTACTCAAACAAGAACAGAGGTATTTGATGCACTGGATGATAGGGTCTTAATTCCCTTTAGACGCTGTTTACTGAGGATGTTCAGCAGGTTCTAACACAGGGTAAGAACGCCTGCTAATAGAAAATCATATATTAGCAAATGGAAAAGGTTTTCTAGTTGGTTCCAGTAACATAACCAGCAACCATTCAGCTCTAGTTGTTCTCTGGTTTTACAATATTAGTGCGAGTTGTTAACTTACTATCCTATGACCTTTCCTACTCCTATCAGGTTTCATTTATCTGCCATTTCAGTGTGTCTACCCGTGGATTCTCCTTTTCTAATGCATTCTCATATCAAAATGTTTTTGAAAGGGGTTTTGCATAAGAGGCCTTCAAGAAAACCAACCAGTGGCTCCTCCTTGGGATCTTAATTTTGTGTTAGAGTAGCTAGCATTTGTTTAACCTGGCTGATTTGTTCTTAACATGGAAAACAATTTTACTGATTGCTCTGACTTCTGCAAGAAGGGTATTTGAGTTGCAAACTCATATGGCGAGTAAACCCTATCTCATTTTCCACAGAGACTGGATTTATTTTAGAAATAATCCTCCTTGTTTGCTTAAAGTGGTATCCAAATTAACTTTAAGCCAAACTATCTCTCTCCCCATTTCCTTTCCTGAACCCAAAAATGAAGGAGAAAGGATGCTCCTTACCTTGGATGTCCAAAGAGAACTCTAGTACAGTATTGACAGGACTAAATCTTTCAGATCTCAGATCAATTGTTCATTTTTCTGACTATACCATTTCCAAATGGTTGTCTAAGGCTATTGACGTTTGTTATAGTTGCCACAAAAAAGCTATTCCAGGTAGGGTCAAGGGCCCACTCTACCTGGATCTTGGCTTCACTTACAGATATTTGGAAAGGGATGGATTCTAGAAGTATTCTAGAAGCTGCTGTTTGGTCCTTTGTACATACTGTTGTAAAGCACTACAAGCTTGATTCCTTCTCTGTCTCTGGATCAGGCTTTGCAAGGACCTTCTCCTTCCACCTCCCAGATGAGGTACTATATGGTAATCTACCCATATAGCTAAGGCTATTTCTGCAGTGATCAACATGATGAGCATAGTACAGTTGTGTAAGTAAACTTACCATAGCAGTAGATGTTCGAATGATCACTGCTGCAGTAGCTGCTCCCTCCCATCCACCCCCCTTGTTTTTTGTTTCTTGCAGGATGTGGTTTTCTATTTTTTTTCTTGGCATTGTCCTTTCAGGGCTCAGCCTCCCTCCCTCTGCTTGGCAGAAAAGCTCTGAAGGGCTTGACACCCAATCTTTTCTTTTATTCAGCTCTAGCTCCCAGGTAGTTTTGGCATGTGTAAGGTGCTCTGAAGCTTTGGAAGTTAACTGGCTGTTATATCCTTGGCAGTATATAACCCATATAGCTAAGGTTACTACAGCAGTGATCATTTGAACATATACTGTTATGGTAAATTTGCTTATACAACTGTACTTTCTTCAGTCTTTACACACTATAGGGGGTTGTTAGTGGCAAAAGCTTTTATTCCAGAAAGTCTGTGATCCTAAAGAAAAGGCCTCCTGGAGACCAGTTCTAGATCTTTCATTTCTAAACCTGTATGTGCAAGTACCAAAATTTAGAATGTTGACCCTGCAGAACCTGTAAACCCTCATTCCTCCCATGAGTTTCATAGTAACATTAGACCTAAAAGATGCTCATCACTTTCCCATGGTCACTGGCATCAGGGCAAGATGTTCTCTACATTACTGTTTGAATTATCTACAGCTCTGAAGGTGTTTATAATATCCACCAAATATACACCACTGGAAAGCAGAGTCCTTGGACAAACAGAAATACTTGAATAAATGGAAAAAATTCTTTAACACAGTCAAGCACAAACATTTTCATCACACTTAGACTTCAGATTAAAAGAACATTAACTTCCCCCTGCCTTTTATATTTCCTGTGGTTGTCACTAACCAATCAAGTAAAATACTTCATTAAACTCAGTTAACATACAAAGTTAAACTTCATATAAACAGCCCTGTGCAATATAACAACATAATTTTCAATATAATCATAAAATTCATGTACAAAATGTTAATAAAACAGTTAAAGTACATTACAATCCAAATAAAAATACTTTATGTAAAAAAGTGTGTGAAAACGCTTTCATTCTTAAGACCTGCAGTCATGGCCCTTCTAGTGGACAACCTCTGTAACATAGCAATAGTTAGTTCTTATAAGCTGGGAACTTTCAAACACACTTAGTTTTGCAGCTCTTAGCTTTAAGACAGGGGTTATATTAATGTCTCCATTAAGGCCAGGGAAGTGATTGGCTTCTAGTTTAACTTGCCAAAAAAGCGCTCTCTAGTCCAGTTTTGCTTCCCATGCCCCACCCCTTAGATCTATAGGGAATTTTTCCAAAACAAAAAACTTAAATTTTGCCTGAATACAGTTTTAGTGTGTTTATATAGGGTGTTGGTTTCTTTCTTAATACTAATGTCCCTATGATGCTCATAGATATGGTTCCTTAACCTTCTTTCAGTCTTCGCAATATAGAATGCACAGCAGGAATTACATACTGAAATATATATAACCCCTGTAGTGTTGCAATTATAAAAGGAATCAACCATAATCACCATATTCCTGCTTGGAATAGTAACCCTCTCCTCATTCAGAATGTGGACACATTGGGAATATGATACACATTTAAAGGTTCCTGTCTTTCTAGTGGTTGCTTCCCCTGTCCCACCTGAGTTCCCTTCAGCAATTCTTTGATATTGTTCCTCTTCTTGTATGTTATCTGAAGTTTGTTAGACTTCAAGGAAGAAAGGTCTGTGAAATATAAAAAATTCCCCCATTCGTTAAAAATAATATCTCTACAAATCTTCAAAACACCATTATACTGCATAATAAAGGCTCTATCAAACCTCATCCCCATGTATTCTGTTGGGGGTACTCTGGTAATTGGTGGTCCTTTTACTCAACAAAGGGTAAAAATGCCCTCCTTGTTTAGACATAACCTCTTCCTGAATAGTAATCAGTTCTTCAGGGTACCCTCTTTTTAAAAAGAATTTCAACAGGGTTTCACACTCTGTCCGAAAGTTGTCTTCATCGGAGGTCAATCTAGTGGCCCTAATAAATTGTCCCTTAAGTTTTTTTTTTTTTTTTGGGACATAGGGCGTGCACTAGAAAAGTGCCAAAAAGAATTAGAGTGCTCTTCTTTTCTATAAACCGTTGATTTAAGACCATCCTTAACCTTATGTATGGTGACATCTAAATAATTCATCCTGTCCATTGTTACTTGATGCGTAAATTTTAAACTAGTAGTAGTTTCCAAGTACTCCATAAATTCAGAAAACTTTGGGTGTCATTCCAAAAACTACATATGTCATCCAAAAATCATTTATATATGATCCAACAGGACCTAAAGTCGGAATTCAAAAGGTATTTATGCTCCCACATGGATAAAACAATATTTGCATATGTGGGAGCACAGTTAGCCCCATAGCCGCTCCCTTAATCTGTTGGAAAAATTCCCCACCGAAGAAGATGAAGTTGTTCTTTAACACCAACCCCTTCAACACAAAGCATAAATGAAAATCATTCTGTTTTCCCTTATTTTTTTAAACCAGTGCTTCCTCAAAAAGTTCAAGCCCTTCTTTATGGGGAATAACTGAGAATAAATCTTTGATATCAGTGGTTACAAAGATTAATGTACCCGGCTCATCGCATAGCTGTATATTTCTAAGGAAATCCCAGGAATCTTTCAAAATCTTGTTTTCGGTCCCTCAGAGTTGTTTTAACTTGTAGTCAAGAAATTTGGCCAAGGGAGTCATTTTGGAGCTTTGTGCTGCCACTATGGGTCAAAAAAGGGGCGGGGGTCGGTCTACAATGTTCTTATGGACCTTGAGGATGCCAAATATTGTGGGGATTCTGGGTCTGTCATTCCTTAAATGATTTAAGGTCTCTAGATCAATCAATCCTTCAAAGAGCAGGTCCTGAAAAATTAAATCAATTCTCCTGTAGGCAATATTGATCTCATTTTTTGATACCCTCATATAGGTGTTTGTATCCCCCAACAATTCCAGCATCTTACCTTCATACAAAATTGTATCCATTAGAACTACCCCCCCCCCCACCCTTATCTAGCTTCATTAACCCTCACTTTACTATTGTTTAACAGACCATCTAAGATCTCTTTTTCATTCCTAGTGAAGTTGTGTCCAACTCTTTTTTTTTTTTTTTTTTTTTGGAATGGCCTCCCTAAAACGTTTTTCAACCACTTTTTCAAAATGTGCAAGTTGAGAGTGGAGGGGTGGGTTAAAGGTACTTTTCCTTCTTAGTGTTTCCTTGTCCATGATACCACTCTTTCCTTCAAAGAAAACTTCTAAATTTAACTTGCTAGTGAACATTTTTAAATCTAAAATTAAGTTTGTAATGTTACATTTTTTCTTAGGAATAAACTTAAAACCTTTAGCAAGCAGTGCAAATTGCTCTCTAGTTACATCTATCCTACTGTAATTAAAAATGTGGAAATTGTCGAGTGTATAAACATTCTGGTTAACCTGGATATGTACACCGGGTGTATTTACCATCTCCCCCTCACCCACCTTCCCACTTCTGACCTGAAAATCCTGCTGTTGACCCCCTTCTCTATTCGTAATCCTGTCTGACCTACGAAGTACTGGAAATTCCTCAGGGTTGTTTAGTTCAATATTTTCATGTTCATTCTGCCTAACGGATGAATTGTGTTCCTGTCCATTGTTATTGTGTTTCCCATTCCTCCATATTCTAGAATCAGGGCCCTGTTTACTGTTGGCAGCCTTGGGTTTGGGGTAACTAGTGCTCTCCCTCTTCTTTTGAAAGTCCCTTTGCAGTTTTTTAATTTTTCTTTTAATATTTACATCACATTTTTCATCAACTTTTTTCCTCGTATTAAAATATTTCTGTCTTTCAGAGTTCACATTAAACAATAAATCATTCACAATACATTTGTTGATTTTATTTCACCCTGAAGGGTGTCACGGTTTGATTTATTTTGTCTTATTACTCTAACAATGTTCAAATCACACTTATTAAAAATTTCTAAAAGTTCTTTGTTGTACTCTGACCCCACCTGGGCATTGTTAGGACATTTCCAAACCCTCAGCCCTTTTGACACAATTTCCTGTTTAATACATTCCTCTAGATAGTCTGTATCAATACTTAATGCTTTGTATTTATTCAACATATTAACAAGTTTATCCAAACTTTTTGGTATGTGTCCACTTCTATGACTGAATTATTAACAAAAACATTATCATCCTCAGAAATGTTAAATTTGTTCCATTATTAAGCCAGTTCTCAAAATCATTAGTTTGCCTAGTGGCAGAAACAATATTAGTCACCTTGCAAGGGAGTCTCATTTCCTGGACCACCAGCTGCAGTTCCGTTTGTGTCCATCTCCCCTCCATTAGTCTGACCCAATTTAAAATACACGGGAAACGTGTAGGCTTATCCAAAGTCACGTTCGAGTTGCCGGAGGAATTGTTGCCATTCTGAACTCCTCCATCAGAATTCTGTGTTCCACGCTGGTTACAACCTTGTTGAACACCATTGCTGTATCCAGCACTACTGGTTGACCTTGGGGAACCTCCTGTGACCATAGCTACTAACGAGCGACCAGTTGGAGTCAAAATTTCCACTAGCTGAGTAAACTGACCAATGAGTTTCTGCATTTCCAAGATTTCATCAGATCTAGGCCGTTGCTGTTTAGGGGAGGTAATACTGCTCTCCATCCTTCAAACTTACACCAAAACCAAGCAGGAAAAAAAGAAGGAAATGGTGTAAAATTCACTAGTAACCACCAAATGTACACCACTGGAAAGCAGAGTCCTTGGACAAACAAAAATACTTGAATAAATGGAAAAAACTTCTTTAATTCACAGTCAAGCACAGAAATGTTTTCGTCACACTTAGACTTCATCAGATTAAAAGAACATTAACTATCCCCCTGCCTTTTATACTTCCTGTGGTTGTCACTAACCAATCAAGTAAATACTTCATTAAACTCCGTTAATGTACAGAGTTAAAAAACTTCACATAAACAACCCTGTGCGATATACTAACTTAATATGTTAGGTAGTCCAATCTCACCTTCATTTTTACATATGGGTTCAGAGCCAATCCTCTGCTCTGACTCGGCCGATTTTCAAGCTCAAAGACTTCTGGTTGGCTTGTAGCTAAGCAAGTATCCCATGGTGCACCAGTGCAATCCCCAGATCTCATTTGCCACGTCGACGAGGTCGGTTGTGCTTCTCTTGGCTCTGGCTAAGTCCTTTTTCAATTCTTACTTAGTGGATATTGCATATTCAGTGATATATTAGTGTTACCTAATAGGCCCTTGCCTAAATTGTTCTTGTGGACTTTTTTGTCACTGTATTAGTTTTAGTATCCTGTGTGCCAGTTAGGCACTGTTGCATTTTTTTTTTTTTTGGCGTTTTTTTCCGCTCTTGATCAACAGGGGCTCCTGTTGATTTATTTGTACTGCTTGGACCTTTGTTGGTCGCTGTTGACTGTTAACTTGTTGTTTTTGGTGTGGATCTGCTAAGGTGGTATTATAGGATTGCTGTACAAAAGTTTTCCTGTGTGATTACACCTGTGTGTGCCTGTGTTAAATACTTAATCTGTTTAGGTTACAAGACCTAGTTTTCTTTTCACAGGGCTAGGCCCGTTTAACTTAGAGGACCTAGTCCTCATGTAACCTTTGTATTGTAGTTTGGACATCTCAAATTTTTTCCTGTGTGACTGAATCTGTGTGTCTGTGTTAAATACTTGGTCTGTAAGTTAGAAGACAGAGTTTTTTCTTACACCGGGCTAGGCCCGTTTAACTTAGAGGACCTAGTCCTTGTGTAACTCTTCTGCAGGGCTAAGCCCATTTTAGAGGACCTAGTCCTCATTTTTTTCCTTATTCCTATCTCTCCTACTGGTTTTGCATATGTGTCTGCAATGTCTAAGGATAGCAAGGAGCATAAACCCTCTGGGTTCAAAAAAATGCATGAAATGCTCCCAGAAAATGTCATTAATGGATGGCCACAGTAGCTGTGTCTACTGTTTGGGAGCCATCCATTTGCAGGAATCATGCTTGTTCTGTCATGCTTTCTCTCTTAGAGTGTTGCAGGAGAGAAAGAACAAGCTGATACACAGGGGTCTTCAGCAACCAACCTTTGAAGAGACTTTATCTAGTTCATCAGCTTCTTCCAAGCCTACAAAATCCAGGTCTGAATCCAAACCTAAAGCTTCTAAAAGGCCTTCTCCGGCACTGTCTGGTGTCTCGGAGCCACCTTCCAAATTACCAGAATCTGCCTCTACTCCTCAGCCCTCAGAGCTGAAGGAGAGCACCATGGTATCAGAGCCAGTCACAGGTGCTTCAGTGCCAACTTCTGAACCTTTGGAATTAGCAGTTGACTACTGCTCGGAGCTGGTCTGTAGAATCCCTACCGGTCTCTTTGCTAATCAAGTCTCCAGTGCCTCCTAGGTCGAGATCCCCTACTTTATCTTCCAGATCTTCCAGGAGCCTCCTGAAGTCGTCTGCTCTCCCTAAATTTTTGTTGGCTTCGACCCAGTTGGTTCCGAAGCCACTCGAGCCAGTTTTGCCCTCGTCTGTGATTCCTACTCTGAGCCATGTTGGCCTTTCAGAGCCGGAGTGCTTGTTACCAATGGAGAGAACCCTTGGTTCCTGCTCCCCTTGCTGCTGCATTGGAGCCGAGTTTGGCTCTGGCACGTTCTGCTCCCTCCGTCGTGTCCAGGGACCAAAGCTCTTCTGTCGGCATCGATGGCAAGGGTTTGAATCTCTCTTCGGTTCTGAGCCTTCCTTTCGGTGCTTCCACCAGGGTGAGCTCGGACCCTGCATCTACCTAGGAGCCGATGTCTCTTCGGAGTGAGGGAGGTCTTTAGAGCCAGAGAGGTTGGCTTTTGAGGTGATGAGGAGTGTGCTTCTCAATCTACAGCCCCTGTCAGTGGTACAAGCACTCTTTCCCCCCCCCAGGGCACCCACTTCAGTCTCAGTACCTACTCTCTCCAGAGACAGCAGAGACCCGCAGCCTCAGGAGCCACTGGCTGGTGGTCCCCACTCTTCCGAGGCATCCCCAGAAGGTCCCTTTGAGGAGCCCCCTCAGAAGAGGGTATGCAAGAGGAAGAATATTGATTCCCAGGATGAGTCTCTGACATCCGACACTGACCTCAAGGAGTCTGAAGGGTCCCCCAAGTCATCCTCTGATGATGTCTCCTTTGTGGACATCCTGGAGATCCTTAAATAGAGGTGCGGCTGGCCCACTGTATACCCTTCTGATGAGTCTGCGTATCTGAAGGCTTTCGGGTCTCAACCCTCTGCCTCTTGGGTGTTTCCACCTTTCGATGAACTAATGGATTTGGTTAGTCGGAAGGTGTGGGATACTCCCGATGCCATGGAGCCAGTTCCCAGGAGACCAAATAAGTTCCTGTCTGCCCCTCCTGGAAAAGAGTTCTTGTCTAAGAGCGTTTCTGTAGATGCCATGGTGACGGCAGCCACGAAGGAGTTGGCGGAGACTTCTTCCCCTGTTTATCCGCCAAACAAGGAGTCTCGACAGATGGACAGATTTGGGAAGAGTGTATTTAGTTCAGTGGCATTTACACTCTGATCTCTGAACTATCTTACTCACTTCACGAGGTTGCAGAGGGATGATCTCAAGGAGTTAGGAGATTCCATATAGGGTGCTTGTCCTGAGGGAGTCCCTGATAGGATCTCTGCTCAGTTGTCCACCCTAAATTCTGTAGTTAACTCCTCCATGTGGCTTATCTCCAGTGCGGCTGATGGATCGAGCAGAGCAGCAGGTTCAGGAGTTACCCTTAGGTGCCACTCCTGGATGCGCCTGTGTAATTTTGCGGAGCCATTCAAGTCCACCTTCACCAACACCCCATTTGATCCCAAGGTGAAAGAAACACTCGGTGTGAGCAGGAAGGAAAGACGCTCTCTGCCGTGGGAGTCTGTTTTTCTGTTCCCTCTCGACCATACCCAAAAGGTCAAAGGGGAGGTAAAATGTGGTTCAAAAAACCCCAGAGGATATTTCCAGACACAGAGTGAATCCTCCTTCAGAGGCAGAGGAGGAGGAAATGGTAGACATCACCCTAGAGGCAGGGGTGGTCCGCAATACCAGCAAGGCTGTGATTCCTTTTGAGGGCGGCCTTATCAGCGTTCCTGATGTGGGGCCCGACTGCATTTCTCTGGGGCCAGTCGTGGGTCGCATCTCTTTGTATTCAGAAGCCTGGCTGAATATCACCCATGACAAGTGGGTACAAAGAGTTGTTACCAGAGGCTATATCATACCCTTTTCCCTTCCACCGTTTGTTCCCAAAAAGATCCCAGATGTTCCACCCAATCACAGGGACCAGGCAACTGTGGAGATCAACATGTTGCTCTTAAAAAGAGTCATCCAGCTCATCCCAGCAGACTAGACAGAATCCGGAACTTACTCCAGGTTCTTTTTTGTCCCAAAACAAACTGGAGGCTGGAGGCCAATTTTGGACCTCAGCAGATTAAACATTTCAGATGGTCACACTGCAGTCGATACTCCTGTTAGGGAAAGACTATTGGATGTGCTCTCTGGATCTCCAAGATGCCTACTACCATATAAAAATAGACAAGTCATCAAGGAGATATCTGCGCTTCCAGCTGGGAGCCAGTCATCAGTTTCGTGTTCTGCCCTTTGGTCTCACCACAGCCCCCAGGGTGTTCACCAAATGCATGGCAGTAGTGACAGCTCACTTGAGATGTCAGGGATTCCAGGTGTTTCTGTATTTGGACGACTGGCTCCTGACTGCCCGTACCAGGCATCTACTCATTCAAAACAGAGGGATGCCACCATTCAACTTTGTGCTCAACTAGGGATCTCCATAAACTGGGAAAAATCTGTATTACTGCCCTCACAATCTGTGATTTTTATAGATGCAGAGATCGACACAGTGGATATGAGAGTTTGTCTCCCCACTGAAAGAGCACAAAACGTCATCTCACAAGTTCAGTGTCTTCAGCTTCAGAAGGTCAAAGCAAAATGGATTCTTCAACTTCTCTGTGCATTGGCCACAACCATTCTGTTAATACCTTTTAACCAGGTTGCACATGAGAATCCTCCAATGGCTCCTGTTTTCCCAGTGGTCATTCCAATATCTACCGCTGAGTCACCCTATCCTGCTGACGGAATCATGCAAAAAGGACCTTCATTGGTGGATAGCCCCCAACAACTTGTTCACGAGAGCTCCCTTTGTGCCTGCCCAACCCGTTGCCACTGTGACCATGGATGCCTCCCAGGTTGGGTGGGGGGAGGCATTATCTTGGCAGGACTGTCCACGGCACATGGCAAGAACACGAGGCTCATCTGCATATCAATGTTCTGGAGATGACGGTGGTGCTTCTGGCGTTACAAGCACTTCAGGACCTTCTTCCTCCAGGGACGATTGCGATACAATCGGACAACATGTCGGTTGTGTAGTATATCAACAAACAGGGTGGTACCAGATCTTACCCACTCTGTTGAGAGGCCATGTGAGTTTGGGAATGGGTAATTTCTTCCCAGTGCTTTCTGGTAACAACACACTTTCCGAGGACAACCAACGTGATAGCCGACAAGCTAGGTCAGGCAATCTTACTGCCTCATGAGTAGTCTCTGAAATGGGAAATAGTGGAACAGATTTTCCGGAGATGCGGACAGCCTTGCTGCGATCTTTTTGCCAGCCCAGTCAATGCCAGTCAAAGTCAGTGCAGCAGCTATTGTTCCCTAATTCCCCCTCTGGAGGAAACACCCAGAGACTTTCCGGTCCACGATTGGCCCACGGGACTTCTATATGCCTTTCCTCCATTTCCTCTTATCTCCAAAGTGATTCAGAAAGCCAATTGGCTTGGAAGCAAGTGTTGATCCTCATTGCTCCTTACTGGCCTAGTCAGGTCTGGTTCCCCTTCCTTGAGCCTCTTCTGGACTATCCTTGGATTCTGGACCCAGTTCCAGATCTATTGACCCACATATCGAGTTCACTACATCCTGCTCTCCACACCCTCAAATTGACAGCATGGCTGCTCCAGTTCCATCTCAAGTCAGGCTTCATGATGTTTCTTCATCAGTATCACATATTCTCTTATCCTCGCATAAACCCTCAACCAGAAGACTGTATAACAGTAAATGGAAAAGGTTTTCTATTGGGCACAGAAAATGAACGTGGATCCTTAACACCATTCCTGTGATTCTGGAATTCCTTTCGGAGCTTTTCAACAGGGATCTGCCATGGCCCCCATCAAAGTACAGTTGGCGGCAATCTCTTATTTTTATTTAGGGTCCCCAAATGCCAACCTTATGTCTCATAAGCTATGCAAGACCTTTTTGAGAGGAGCCACTTTACTGAGACCACCATTACAAGAACCTGTGTCTTGGAATTTAAATTTTGTGTTGTCCAAATTGACATCCCCTCCCTTTGAACCTTCTCACTCATCCTCTTTAAAATATTTGTCTTGGAAGACTGTGCTTTTAGTAGCTATTACATCAGCCAGACGTGTTTCTGAGCTACAAGCCCCGTCTATTGAGCCACCTTATTTAATCTTTCATAAAGACAGGGTATCTTTATGTACCAATCCCTCGTTTGTTCACAAAGTTTGTTCTACTGCCACCTTAAATCAGTCCATTGAGCTTCCAGTTTTCTTTCCCAATCACTGTAATGCAGCTGAATATAGTTTCCACCAGCTGGACGTTCATAGACAGCTACATTTATATTTGCAACAGACCAAGGAATTTCGGAAGTCAGAACAGTTATTCATTTCTTTTTCTGACTCCAGATTGGGCTTACCAGTTTCTAAGGTGACATTGTCTAACTGGATTTCTAGTTGCATAGCCTTCATCTACAGTTCAGCGGGCAGACTGTTACCCCACAGGATCAAGGCTCACTCTACCGTTTTCATCAGCTAGACGTTCATAGGCAACTACGTTTTTATCTACAGCGGACTAAGGTTTTCAGGAAATCAGATCAATTATTCATTTCCTTTTCTGACTCTAGATTGGGTTTACCAGTTTCTAAAGTGACACTATCTAATTTGATTTCCAGTTGTATAGCCTTTATCTATAGCTTGGAGGGCAAACATTTACCCTACAGGATCAAGGCTCATTCTACCAGGTCACTGTCTACCTCTGTAGCCTTTCAAACCAGGGTACCACTTGATCATATCTGTGTAGCAGCTACGTGGGCTACCCCTCACACCTTTATTACTCATAAGTTGGATTTGGCATCCAGGGGTAGATCATCCTTTGGCTGCACAGTGCTCAGGAGTATTTTCCAATGAGCCACCCAAGAAGGTGTTAGGGACGCTGTCCCATATGTAAAAATGAAGGTGAGATTGGACTACCTAACATAAAGAAGTTATGTACTCACCATAACATTCCATGTTGGTAGTCCATCTCGCCCTTCATTTTTACCAACCCGCCCTCCTGCCCCCATCCTGGAAGATCTGGAGGTAATAATTTGATTCTATTGGTTGGTGACCCTTTAGTATTGATTTGTTGGTTAGGGTTTTTTTTTCTGTTTCTAGTGAGCAGCAAACAAGATCTGGGGATTGCACTGGTGTACCATGAGATACCTGCTTAGCCACGAGCCAACCAGAAGTCTTCAAGCTTGAAAATCTTCCATGTCGGAGCCGATCGGCTCTGAACCCATATGTAAAATTGAAGGGTGAGATGGACTACCAATATGGAATGTTATGGTGAGTACATAACTTCTTTTTTTCAATATAATCATAAAATTCACATACAACATGTTAATAAAACAGTTAAAATACATTACAAAACAGGGGGGTGGTCAAGATGGGCACTGACTAGCAGCATTTTTTTCCAGCTCTACCAGTTTTCATATTCCTGATGGGAATTAAACTTCAAAAACATCTAAATTGACTTATTTTGACATAATTCAACTCCTAACAACCTATTTGTGGATTGTATTGAAAAATTATAATCTTTTTCTGAATTTTTCCTGTCAAAATCTTCAGACAAATATCTACAACTTCTTTGACTGAGAGATGCCACACTAAGAGCAATTCTTCAGAATCTTCTCTTAAAGAGCTTTTATCTTTGTCATCTATTCTGCAAGAGATGTATTTAAAATTAGACAAAATGGACACAAAAATAGATGTTTTTGAGCAGAAATGTTCAAAGCAGATGGACTTAATTCATAAAGAACTGCAGCTTCAGAAATCCCAAATTTATGACATAGAGCAGTCTCTCACTGATGTGGATGGAAGACTTCAGGAGGGTAAGAATAACATTGAATTTCTCTTGGAACAGAACACTATCCTACAAAATAAATTTAGATTTAGAAAACCGATCATGAAGGAATAATATATGGATTTCTGGTCTGCCAAGCAACATAGAAGGAACTAATATGGTGAGTTTTTTAACTACATGGTTTCCAACGGTTTTGAATCTTCCTAAAGCCCTTTCATTTGGGATTGAAAGGGCACACATCCATTGTCTCATCTCCAAATAAAAATGTTCCTAGATCTGTTATAGTGAAATTCATTTCAACTCAAGATAAAGAACTAGTGCTGAAAACTGCATGGTCCAAATCTCCTATAAAAATAAATTACAGTATTGTACGCTTTGACAATGACTATTCTTTTGCAGTTATTTCCAAAAGAAAGCTTTTTTAACCTCTTATAAAAGAACTCAAAAAGAACCAGATAAAAGTGCATCTCCTGTTTCCAGCCAGACTGAAATTATTTCTTACAGATGGAATTAAAACCTTTGAAGACTTTGACTCTATTTCTTTTATAAAAACAAAAAAATTAATAGATAAAATAGAGGAAATGGAATGGACAAGCCCTTCGTTAAAAAGAATTGTGGAGAATGGATCTTGGAAATCTTCAAAGAAGAAAAGGTTGAAAGATAAATGACTGTTTTCTTTATTATTTCAATGACATTCAGTTAAATATTTTATTTTCTTCATATGCTTTGAAATTCTTACATTTATTCCAGGTGGTAAGGAAATCTCTCATTTCAAAGTAAGTTAATTTAACTTATTCTGAAAACTTGATAATAAGGTACAGTTTAAAAACTAATGTGTGTTTATAGATTGAGGGATTAATGGTAATTTTGTCTGTGTTTAGGGTAACTTTGTATCAGTTGGCTAACACTTGCTAATACTGAACGTTTGAGATGCTTTGTGTGCTTCTTTATATTTTGCTTTACTGCTGTTTATTTTTTTTTATTATTTCTTGAATGACTGGCTTATGTTATGGTTTTATGGTGCTTTACTGCTGTACAGATGGTTGTAGGGTTGTCAGGATTTAAGCATCCAAATTTCACTGCTGTTAACAGTGTTGAGGTTTGTGGGGAAGCTTTTATGATTTTTTTTTTTAATAGTTCACTTATGGGATAAGATCCATGCTGTCATATAGAGGGTTCCCGCTAAAAAAGTTAAGCTTCACCAGAACTACAGAATGAAGTCTCGAGCCCTTTTGATTTGAAAGCTCATAATTCTTAACTATCACAAAGCTGTAGACCTATCAAGACAGTTATGAACTTTGACCTGTTTAGAGCAGGAAGTTGTTAGAATGTTAAAACGCTCACTTTGGTGACTACATTGTAAAACATGAACTTCAGTCTTCAGGTGCCTTAATATGTAGTGACACATTTGAAACAGTGTTCCTTCATGAAGTTCAGAATATTTAGTAAAAGCATTGAGCAGTTTTAAAAGAAAGCGATTGTTTACCGAGTATATTCACCAGCTTGACTTAATCCAGGCAATCGCTCAGTTAAAGATTTTCATTGTATTTTAAAGTGGTGCTTGTGACACACTGATGCTAGCCACCCCACACCCTTATATTCACACATGCACATTCGATTGTCTGTGAGAGTGGGGGGAACAATGCTAATATTATCACCTTTTTAGAAACACATGTGAATTCACAAGGCAAACAATACCCACAGCTTGCTCAAGGGATCAGATTTCACTGTCGTGCCAAAATAAAAGTTCTGTCCGTAGATATAATGTTGTCCTATGCACTGCTTCAAAAAATGAGACTTTTCTGCATATATTAGTGGACATTTAGGAAATATTTTGGTATTGATGGTTTGATTGGTATTCTCTTAATTGTGTTCTGAGTTGGCACTTCTATTTCCCCTTAGGAGTTTGACAAGTCTACCCTAGGTGTTGTGAACGGGGCACACAGCTATCTTTCGAGATTGTAGTGTTGCACCAGGTGCGTGGTCAGAGACAAGTTAGATGAGTCCAAATCACATTCTTGTCTGGTCAGCGTTTACAACTGTAAACCAAATTAAGTTCAGTGTTGATTTATTAACAATCCAGTATCTTACAAGATCATCTAGAAGGGATTATCTGCTTTTTTGTACTTTATCATACAGCTAAGAGTAGAGCGTGCTTTCTTGTAAGTTTCTTTAAATTTTTGACAACTAAGATGAAGCTCTCATATACCGTCTAGTACATGTGACACTGATACGACCTTCTGTCTGCACCTGATTTTATGATGATTCATGTTTTTTTTTTTTTTCTAGTTAGTAGATTACAGGTAATTTCCAGTTCTTTTGGGAGATGGGTAAACAACTAATACAGGGGCTGCTGTGATAGTAAATTATTTTTGTCAGACTTTGGATGGACTCTTACTAACTGTGGGTAACACAAACCCCTTAACCACATACAAATCTTCTAACATGCACACACCTATTGGTCTAACCATTTCTGATGTTTTGACTGAGTGACCCAAGGGGACTTTCAAGATTGTTTGTTTCAGCATTCTCTTTACCATAAGGAAGCAATCTCACTCATTTACTGAAGACAATGTTTGGGAGGAGTGGAAAACACCAGTCAGTACTCACCTACTTACTTCCCTGTCTATAAATAACAATACATTATATAAATATAGTGCTGCACAAGGCTCAGGTTTATGTATTATTATACATATACATTTCTAATGATTTATTTCTGTCTTACTATTGTAACAGACTTTTAGCGTACAGATTCTTTTTTGGATGACTGGATTGCTATAACTTAATACTTGTTGCTATTGATTGTATTCTTGTTGAATTTATTACAGTAATGATTAGACCTCCCCTGTTTCTGGCTTATCTTCACTGTTCTGATTTTTGGGGTTAAAAGTATAAATAAGCTGGAGTCCGATTTAGTTGGGTGGTATGGCTTCTGGGATATGTGATAGGGGGTTTGATGCAGAAATGCCTAATTATTTACTTTAATTTCTACAAACATTAGGATGGCCATTCTTTAATAAACTTTTCTCAGGCAGATGGTTACTGTATTGGCAAACATGGAATCATTAATTTAATTTCATTCTAGTTTTATACATATTAAAGAAGCGTTTGATTTAAATTATAACATTATTACAGTACATGCATATTTTCAAGTTCTGTTCATGTTTGTATAAGTTATATCTTCAGGATTGAATTTAATTTCTGTAGGTAAAGTGGTCATCTGAACTTTATATTGTAACATATTAGTATAATATTAGAGAGAATTAAGTCCTATTCAACATGTACTACTCTATTCAACTATCATAATAGATATTTTAATAGAGCTTCTTTTACTTACAGCCTTAGTCAGTTTACAATTTTTCATAACATTTAATGTTAGGTAGTCCAATCTCTCCTTCGTTTTTACATATGGGTTCGGAGCCAATCCTGTGCTCAGACTCTGCTGATTTTCAAGCTCGAAGACTTCTGGTTGGCTCGTGGCTAAGCAGGTATCCCATGGTACACCAGTGCAATCCCCAGATATCGTTTGCCACATCGACTAGTTCGGATGTGCTTCTCTTGGCTCTGGCTAAGTCTTTTGCAGTTTTTTCATTAATAAGTGTTTTTTGCATATTTACTGTTATTTAGTGGAAATATATATATAGGTCTTTACCTTAATTGTCCTGTGGTTTTGTTTGACCTTAGTAGTAGTAGTATCCTGTGTACCAGTAGTTAGGCGCAGTTGCGCTTTTTTGCCTAGATCGTTAGTTTTGGCGGTTTTGCCATTCTTAATCAACAGGGGCTCCTGTTGATTTACTGTTAATTGGTTGATTGTTAACTTGTGGTCTTTGGTAGGGATCCACTAAAGTCTTATTTACGATTGCAGTTGCAAATTTTTTTCCTGTTTTATTGAGCGTGTGTACATGTGTGTGTGTGTGTGTGTGTGTGTGTGTGGTGTTGTATACTTGGTCTGTTTGACTTAGAAGACCCAGTTCTTTCACATGGCTAGGCCTGTTTAACTTAGAGGGCCTAGTCCTCGTGTAACTCCATTTGTAATTTTCTTTGAAAATTTTACTGTGTGACTGAATCTTGGTCTGTTGGTATATTTTTTTTTAGTTGAAAGACCTAGTTTTCTATTACACCGGGCTAGGCCCGTTTAACTTAGAGGACCTAGTCCTCATGTAATTCTTCTGTAGGGCTAGGCCCGTTTTAGTTAGAGGACCTAGTCCTCAGTTATTCCTTTCTGTTTTCTCCTCTGGTTTTGTGTGTCTGCAATGTCTAAGGATAGCAAGGAGCATAAACCCTCTGGGTTCAAAAAATGCATGAAATGCTCCCAGAAAATGTCTTTGACGGATGGCCACAGTAGCTGTCTACTGCTTGGGAACCATCCATTTGCAAGAATCATGTTTGTTCTGTCATGCTTTCTCTCCTAGAGTGTTGCAGGAGAGAAAGAAAAAGCTGATACTCAGGGGTCTTCTGAAGCCAACCTTCGAGGAAGCCTTATCGGATTCGTCGGCTTCTTCTAAGTCTTCAAAGTCCAGATCTGACTCCAAATCAAAAGGTTCAAAAAGGCCATCTCCAGCACCAGCTGGTGTCTGAGCCACCTTCCAAATTAAAATCTGTCTCCTCGACTCCTCAGTCTTCGGAGCCGAAGGAGAGCACCATGGGTTCAGAGTCGGTCACAGGTGCTTCGGTGCCAACTGCTGAACCTTTGGAAATAGTTGACTTTTCTGCTCAGAGCTGGTCTGTAGAATCCCTACCAGTCTCCTTGCTGATCAAATCTCCAGTGCCTCCTAGGTCAAGATCCCCAACTTTATCTTCCAGATCTTCCAGGAGTCTTTCAGAAGAAGATGTGGAGAGGGTAGTACTAAGACTTCTGAAGTCGTCTGCTCTGCCTAACATTTTGTTTGCTCCGACCCAGTCAGCTCCAGAGCCACTGGAACCAGTTTTGCCCTCATCCGTGATTCCTCCTCCGAGCCATGTTGGCTTTTCGGAGCGGAGTGCTTGTTGCCAATGGAGGAACCCTCTGTTCTGGCTCCCCTTGCTGCTGCATTGGAGCCGAGTTCGGCTCCAACTCGCTCGACTCCGTCTGTCATGTCCAGGAACCGAAGCTCTTCTGTCGGCGCTGATGGGAAGGGTTTGACTCTATCTTTGTCTGTTCCGAGCCTTCCTCTCGGTGCTTCTGTCAGGGTGAGCTCTGAGCCAATGGCTTGGGCTCCAGTGCCATCCTTCTCTTCAGAGCGGGGAGGGTCTTTGGAGCCGGAGAGGTCGGCTTTTGAGGTGATGAGTGTGCTGTCTCAATCTGCAGTCTCTGCCAGTGATACAAGCACTCTTCCCCCCTGGGCTCCCACTTTGGTCTCATTACCTACTCTCATTGAGACAGCAGAGACCTGCAGCCTCAGGAGCCACCGGCTGGTGGCCCCCACTCTTCTGGGGCCTCCCCAGAAGGTCCTTTCAAGGAGCCTCCTCAGAAAAGGGTATGCAAGAGGAAGCATATTGACTCCCAGGATGTCTCTGACATTGGACACTGCCCTCGGAGTCAGAGGGGTCCCCCAAGTCATTCTCTGTCTCCTTTGTGGACATTCTGGAGATCCTTAAACAGAGGTGCGACTGGCCCACTGTCAACCCTTCTGATGAGTCGGTGTACCTGAGGACTTTCGGGTCTCAACCCTCTGCCTCTTGGGTGTCTTCACCTAATGGATCTGGTTAGTCAAAGGTGTGGGATACTCCCGATGCCATGGAGCCAGTTCCTATAAGACCAAATAAGTTCCTGTCTGCCCCTCCTGGAAAATAATTCATGTTTAAGGGCGTTCCTGTAGATGCCATGGTGGTGGCGGTGGCCACGAAGGAGGAGTTGGCAGAGACTTCTTCCTCTGTTCATCCGCCAAACAAGGAGTTTCAACAGCTGGGCAGATTTGGGAAGTGTGTATTTAGTTCAGCGGCATTCACACTTCGATCTCTGAACTATCTTACCCACTTCACGAGATTGCAGAGGGATCTCCTCAAGGAGTTAGGAGATTCCATACAGGGTGCTTATCTTGAGGGAGTCCCTGATAGGGACCCTAAATTCGGTAGTTAACTCCTCCATGCAGCTTATCTCCCATGCGGCTGATGGAGTGAGCAGAGCAGCAGGTTCAGGAGTTGCCCTTAGGTGCCACTCCTGAATGCACTTGTGTAATTTTGCGGAGCCTTTTAAGTCCACCTTCACCAATGCCCTGTTTGATGGTTCCTCCTTGTTTAGTCCCAAGGTGAAAGAAACACTCACTTGGTGTGAGCAGGAAGGAAAGACTCGCTCTGCCGTGGGAGTCTGTTTTACCATTCCCTCTCGACCATACCCCAAAGGTCAAAGGGGGGGAGGTAAAATGTGGTTCAAAAAGTCCCAGAGAGCCTTTCTGGACACACAAAGTGAATCCTCCTCCAGAGGCAGAAGAGGAGGAAATGGTAGATGTCACCCTAGAGGCAGGGGTGATCCTCAATACCAGCAAGGCTATGATTCCTTTCGAGGGCGGCCTTATCAGCACTCCTGTTGTGGGGCCCGACTCCATTTCTCTTGGGACAGTTGGGGGTCGCATCTCTTTGTATTCAGAAGCCTGGCTAAATATAACCCAAGACAAGTGGGTACAAAGAGTTGTTACCAGAGGCTATATCATACCCTTTTCCTTCCACCATTTGTTCCCAAAAAGATCCCAGATGTTCCACCCAATCACAGGGATCAGGCAACTGTGGAGATCAACAAGTTGCTCTCAAAGTCATCCAGCCCGTCCCAGCAGACCAGACAGGATCCAGAACTTACTCCAGGTTCTTTTTAGTCCCAAAATGAACTGGAGACTGGAGGCCAATTTTGGACCTCAGCAGATTAAACGAATCCATGAAGGACAAGTTTTGGATGGTGTCACTGCAGTTGATACTCCTGTTAGGGAAAGACTATTGGATGTGCTCTCTGGATCTCCAAGATGCCTACTACCATATAAAAATGGACAAGGCATCAAGGAGATATCTGCACTTATGGCTGGGAGCCAGCCATTATCAGTTTCATGCTCTGCCCTTTGGTCTCACCACAGCCCCCAGGGTGTCCACCAAATGCATGGCAGTAGTGACAGCTCACCTGAGATGTCAGGGATTCCAGGTGTTTGTGTATTTGATCTGGCTCCTGACCACCCTAACCAGGCATCTACTCCTCCAAAACAGGGACATCACCATTCAGCTTTGTGCTCAACTAGGGATCTCCATAAACTGGGAAAAATCTGCATTAATCTCCTCATAATCTGTAATTTTTATAGGCGCAGAGGTAGACAGTGGATATGAGGGTTTGTCTCCCCGCCGAAAGAGCACAAAACCTCATCTCACAAGTTCACCTTCTTCCGCTTCGGAAAGTCAAAGCAAAATGGATGCCTAACCAGGCATCTACTCCTCCAAAACAGGGACATCACCATTCAGCTTTGTGCTCAACTAGGGATCTCCATAAACTGGGAAAAATCTGCATTAATCTCCTCATAATCTGTAATTTTTATAGGTGCAGAGGTAGACACAGTGGATATGAGGGTTTGTCTCCCCACCGAAAGAGCACAAAACCTCATCTCACAAGTTCACCTTCTTCCGCTTCGGAAAGTCAAAGCAAAATGGATTCTTCAACTTCTTGGATTGGTGGCCTCAACCATTCTGTTAATACATTTAGCCAGGTTGCACATGAGAATCCTTCAATAGCTCCTGTTCTCCCAGTGGTCATTCCAATATCTACCGCTAAGTCACCCTATCCTGCTGACGGAATCATGCAAAAAGGACCTTCGTTGGTGGATAGCCCCCAACAACTTGTTCACGGGAGCTCCCTTTGTGCCTGCCCAATCCGATGCGACTGTGACCACCGATGCCTCCCAGGTCGGGTGGGGGGGGCCTTACCTTGACAGGATTGTCCACGGCACATGGCAAGAATACGAGGCTCATCTGCATATCAGCATTCTGGAGATGAGGGCGGTGCTTCTGGTGTTGCAAGCACTTCAGGACCTTCTTCCTCCAGGGACGATTGCGATACAATCGGACAACATGTCGGTTGTGTGGTAGATCAACAAACAGGGCGGTACCAGATCTTACCCACTCTGTTGTGAGGCCATGCGAGTTTGGGAATGGGCAATTTCTTCCCAGTGCTTTCTGGTGGGAACGCACATTCCGGGGACAACCAATGTGATAGCCAACAAGCTAAGCTGGGCAATCTTACTGCCTCACAAATGGTCTCTGAAATGGGAAATAGTGGAACAGATTTTCCAAAAATGAGGACAACCTTGCTGTGACCTTTTTGCCAGTCCAGTCAAAGCCAAATGCAGCAGTTATTTTTCCCTAATTCCCCCTCCGGGGGAAACTCCCAGAGATGCTCTGGTCCATGATTGGCTCACAGGACTTCTATATGCCTTTTCTCCATTCCCTCTTATCCCCAAAGTGATGCAGAAAGCCAATCGGCTGGGAAGCAAGTTGATCCTCATTGCTCCTTACTGGCCTCGTTAGGTCTGGTTCCCCTTCCTTGAGCCTCTTCAACTTGATCCTTGGATTCTGGACCCAGTTCCAGATCTATTGACCCACATGTCGGGTTCTCTACACCCCTCTCTCCACACCCTCAAATGGACAGCTTGGCTGCTCCAGTTCCATCTCTAGTCAGGCTTCATGATGTTTCTTCATCAGTGTCCCATATTCTCTTATCCTCGCATAAACCCTCAGCCAGATGGCTGTATGACAGTAGATGGAAAAGATTTTCTATTTGGGCACAGAAAATGAAAGTGGATCCTTACACCGCTTCCATTCCTGTGATTTTGGAATTCCTTTCGGAGCTTTTTCAGCAGGGATCTGCCATGGCCACCATTAAAGTACAATTGGCGGCAATCTCTCATTTTTATTTAGGGTCTCCAAATGTCAACCTTATGTCTCATAAGCTATGCAAGACTTTCTTGAGAGGAGCCACTTTACTGAGTCCACCATTACAAGAACCTGTGGCTTCTTGGGACTTAAATTTTGTGTTGTTCAAACTAACATCCCGTCCCTTTGAACAGTCTCATTCATCTTCCTTAAAATATTTGTCTTGGAAGACTGTTTTTAGTAGCTATTACATCAGACAGACAGTGTATCTATTAAGTCACCTTATTTAGTCTTTCATAAAGACAGGGTTTCTTATGTACCAGTCCTTCATTTGTTCCCAAAGTTTGTTCTACTGCCATATTGAATCAGTCCATTGAGCTTCCAGTTTTCTTTCCCAATCATTGCAATGCAGCTGAATATCGTTTCCACCAGCTTGATGTTCATAGACAGCTATGTTTTTATTTGCAATGAACCAAAGAATTTCGGAAATCAGACCAGTTCATTTCTTTTTCCGACTCCAGATTGGGCTTACCAGTTTCTAAGGTGACCTTGTCTAACTGGATTTCTAGTTGCATAGCCTTCATCTACAGTTCCGAGGGCAGGCCTTTACCCCACAGGATCAAGGCTCACTCTACCAGGTCTCTCTCTACCTCTGCAGCCTTTCAAGCCAGGGTACCACTTGTTCATATCTGTGCAGCAGCTATGTGGGCTACCCCCTCACATCTTCATTACTCATAAGTTGGATTTGGCTTCTAGGGGTAGAGCATCCTTTGGCTCCATGGTGCTCAGGAGTATTTTCCAATGAGCCACCCAAGAATAAGGCGCTAGGGATGCTATCCCATATGTAAAAATGAAGGTGAGATTGGACTAGCTAACATAAAGAAGTTATATAGTCACGATAACGTACCATGTTTGTAGTCCATCTCACCCTTCATTTTTACCAGCCCAGCCTCCTGCCCCCATCCTGGAAGATCTGGCGGTAGTACTTTAAATTTCTTGGTTGGTGGCCCTTTAGTATTGGTTTGTTGGTTAGGGTTTTTTTTCTGTTACTAGCGAGCAGCAAACAAGATCTGGGGATTGCACTGGTGCACCATGAGATACCTGCTTAGCCACGAGCCCAACCAGAAGTCTTCGAGCTTGAAAATTGGCTGAGTCAGAGCCGAGGATCCGCTCCAAATCCATATGTAAAAATGAAGGGTGAGATGGACTACCAACATGGAACATTATGGTGAGTACATAACTTCTTTTTATCATAGTTCAGTCATTATTAAAGAGTACTATTGCTGTGTTTATCTTTCAACACTCATACTATATTTCAGTGGAGACCTTTTATACTTATATTTCAAAACTTGATTTTTGGGAAACTCTGTTTACATTTACTAGGTTGTTTGAATCAACAATATGTCTATGTACCTAGTTTATGAGAAATTATAACATTTGAAGAATAGTTAAGATTTTAGATTTTATTTTATATTACTACATAAAAAGGTATTCAGTATTTAAATTCCATGTTTTGTCTGAAGCCAATGTTCTATTCATTTATTATGGCAGAGAGGACTTAAATGCTGTTGTTGAGAGGGTGGTAGATTCATACAGTATTCTTTTTGAATCAGGAGTCTTTTGAACTCCTTGAAGAGGGAGAAGATGTACTCAAATTTATTTTTCCTGTATATAGTTTCTATTAGCTATCTTTTAGTGTCTGAAACATTTGATTTTCATATTAATTTTATATAATTTGGAACACAACTGGACTAAGTTTCATATAATTACAGTAAAGACATATAAACACTTGATTACTTCTAGTCATCTACAAATATATAATAGTAGTAATACGAATTATTTCCACAAATGTCTACATTAAAATGTATTTCCATTAACATCAATGGTCTTAACAGCTGCAGAAGAGGGAATCTATATAAATATCTGAAACTGTTTAATTCTAATCTTGTTCTTCTACAAGAAACACATTTACTAAAGGAAGATATAGATAGACTTAATAACAAGAAGTATACAGTACTATCTAGTTCGCATCATCAACCAAAAAAAGAGGGGAGTTGCTATATTATGGAATAACTCCCTTCCTTTCTCTAAAATATTAGATACATATAATGATGACAAGGGTATGTTATGTGTGGTTATTCTTGAACTTAACAAAAATATATACAATCATTAATGCTTACTGGATTCCTGGGATAGGTACTCATACGGTTAAACAGCTAGAGCAAGTAATTCAATTCTCCAAAGGGAATATCATACTAGCAGGAGACTTTAATTGTATAGTAAAGGAAAATTATTCTACTGCTTTCAGGAAGAGAATGATTTCATCTCCAGCTAAAAACTTAACTGAATTTGCTGAATCTTTTAATATTAAAGACATAAATGATTTTGCAGATACAAGTTCACTTTTTACACACACTTCTCACCAAGATTTGGCACAAATTCTAGAACTGACTGAATTAAATCAATTAATAATTTAATTAAAGTTAAAGTTCATTCATGCCCACTTTCTGATCATGATGCAATAACTTTTGAACTCATTTTACATTCTATTTATCCTCAAATTAAAAGAATACCTGCATATCTTACTAATTTATCTGATTTTAGAGATTTTGTAATTTCTGAAGTTAATAATTTTATTAAATTTAATAATTCTGAAGACACATCTGTTTGTATATGGGATGCTCTGAAAGCATACGTATATGGAAAAATAATTAATTGGTACATAAGAGAAAGTTTTGGGATAAGGAACTAAAAACCTTCAAGAAAAGATTGACAAAGTTAAATTACAAAAACAGACAAGTAAATCTAACAACACAGAAGATATTAATGCCCTAAACAACAAATACTTAGAAATATTAAATCACAAGACTAAGATTAGTTTAGAGAGATTTAGACACACAAACTTTTTTCTTCTAATCCTAAATCTCTTAAACTAGCAATTAAAACTAAGAAATTAAACAAATTGTATACTATTAGAGAGATTTACAGTCTAACCATAAAGAACAAATGTGGGAACCTGATGGCGCTTTCACTTATAGCATAAATCTAAGTCTAAATTCCAGTAGGTTCACGGAACACGAAACAAGTATCGTAAAAAAGTAGAAACAGTTTATTGAAGTTAGTGCTTTCACCCGTAGGCTTCCTCAGACTTTACAAAAACTACATCAGATGACACATTTAAAAAAGCACCCAACAGAAGTCATTGGACATCTCAGAACCAATCATCACTCTAAGGGATACGCATTCCTTCTCATTAAAAAACAACCTAAAATTTCTAAAACGCTTCACATTATAATACAAACTAATGTAAGAAGCAGAGTATACATACATACAGAAATAGCCCTGGGATTAAATATGGAAACTATCCAGTAGCGTGCTCTAGCTTAAACCCATATATAGAGCAAACAGGGCTTCATAGGACATGACATCAACAATACACAACATAGAATACAACGGAGAAAAATGTATATAAGCTTGTACAGCTGAAACCCTATATCCGGGGTAAACATCGCTCCATGAGACATAGAATCATCTGTACACGGCACAAAATACAATAATTTATATATATATATATATAAATATATATATATATATAAGCTTGTGCACATCCTTATAATGATAACAGTATTAAAACTAAACTAACTAAACCAGCGCTATCCACAAATATAAGAAAATCTTTCCTAATATAAACGCTAAAACTATAGGTGATGGTACATCACAATAACCTGCCCTAAATCAAGTGGTAACTACATAAGACAAGGTGTCTGTGAATACATACCCTTGCAAAGTAGCGAATCAAAAAATATGCACAAAGAAACAGAACAAATCTCACTATAGAGGGGAGAGAAAGAATATAGGGTCTGAAAAACAGGATGGACTATGAAAACATAGATCAAACCTGTGGATGATTACTTAGGTCTGTAAACTCTTCTCTTCCTTAATATAGGTTTGATTTGGACTTTATCATTAAGTCCAGGGGCTTTATCGGCTCTGCATCTAATAATCCACTTCAGTTCATTTTCTAGTGTATAATTCACTATATCACCTCCTCTCTTATTCTCAGATAGGGTTTGCAGAACGCAAAAAACAAACTTATATGTGCTGTCTGTGGCCAAAACGTGTTTGGCTAACGCATTATTCATAGAGCCAATCCGAATATGATATATGTGTTCCCTAATGCGCTCTCTAAGGGATCTGTTGGTTTTTCCAATGTAAAAAGAAGAGCACATGGTGCATCTGGCTAAATAAATCACATTATTACTACCACAGTTCGTTGCTGTACGTAAGGTAAACTCATAATTGGTAGTAGGGTGAACAAAACTCAAACTAGAATCTATATATATGCACTGTTTACACCTACCACATGGTTTGGTATTATACTCGTATTGACCTCCCAGACTTGAAGGAGTAACATTTCTAGGGCAACATAAGAGCCTCTTCAAGTTCAGTTTATTCTTAAACACTATCTTTGGTACAGCACCTACTAAGGATCCAATTCTGTCATCTAATAACAGGACATCTCAGTGCTTCTCCATAGACTCTCTAATGAACATGGCGTCTCTGGTGAAAAACATAGTGGCTCGAACTTCATTAATAGCTGAGCTGGATGGAACATCACCAGGCACTACTGGTTCCAAAAAATAGGGTCTAGCTCTATCTGATCTCATATCATTCACTTCCAACACTAACTGTTCAAACCTATGAGCTCCATAGCCCCTGGTACTAAAACTGTGTCTCAAATAATCAACTTCACTGTGATAGCCTTCTACAGAGGCATTCAGCTGAGAAGCTCTCATGATTTGTCCCTTCATCACGTTATCAAAGACATATTTCGGATGCATACTTTCTCTGTGTAGGAAAGTATTCTTATAACATGATTTACGGTGTATGGAGGTGTTAGGAAGTCCACTTTCCAACCTAGTTATGTTAACATCCAAGAAGATCTGATCACGTGAGTAATCCAAAGTAAATCTCAGAAACTCCGTAGACCTGTTCACATACTCAAAAAAAGCCAACAAACTCTCTTCATCACCCAGCCAAATCATGAAGAGGTCATCTACAAATCTCTTATATAGGCCAATATTCTCTCTATAACCCTCATTCTGAAACAAACAATCATCCTCCCATTTAGCCATGACAAGATTGGTGTAGCTATTGGCACAAGACGTGCCCATAGCTACGCCATCTCTGAGTATGTGAACAGGTCTACGGAGTTTCTGAGATTTACTTTGGATTACTCACGTGATCAGATCTCCTTCTTGGATGTTAACATAACTAGGTTGGAAAGTGGACTTCTTAACACCTCCATACACCGTAAATCATGTTATAAGAATACTTTCCTACATAGAGGAAGTATGCATCCGAAATATGTTTTTGATAACGTGATGAAGGGACAAATCATGAGAGCTTCTTGGCTGAATGCCTCTGTAGAAGGCTATAACAGTGAAGTTGATTATTTGAGACACAGTTTTAGTACCAGGGGCTATGGAGCTCATAGGTTTGAACAGTTAGTGTCGGAAGTGAATGATATGAGATCAGATAGAGCTAGACCCTATTTTTTGGAACCGGTAGTGCCTGGTGGTGATCCATCCAGCTCAGCTATTAATGAAGTTTGAGCCACTATGTTTTTCACCAGAGACGCCATGTTCATTAGAGAGTCTATGGAGAAGCACTGGGATGTCCTGTTATTAGATGACAGAATTGGATCCTTAGTAGGTGCTGTACCGAAGATAGTGTTTAAGAATAAACCGAACTTGAAGAGGCTCTTATGTTGCCCTAGAAATGTTACTCCAAGTCTGGGAGGTCAATACGAGTATAATACCAAACCATGTGGTAGGTGTAAACAGTGCATATATATAGATTCTAGTTTGAGTTTTGTTCACCCTACTACCAATTATGAGTTTAGCTTACATACAGCAACGAACTGTGGTAGTAATAATGTGATTTATTTAGCCAGATGCACCATGTGCTCTTCTTTTTACATTGGAAAAACCAACAGATCCCTTAGAGAGCACATTAGGGAACACATATATCATATTTGGATTGGCTCTATGAATAATGCATTAGCCAAACACGTTTTGGCCACAGACAGCACACATAAGTTTGTTTTTTGCGTTCTGCAAACCCTATCTGAGAATAAGAGAGGAGGTGATATAGTGAATTATACACTAGAAAATGAACTGAAGTGGATTATTAGATGCAGAGCCGATAAAGCCCCTGGACTTAATGATAAAGTCCAAATCAAACCTATATTAAGGAAGAGAAGAGTTTACAGACCTAAGTAATCATCCACAGGTTTGATCTATGTTTTCATAGTCCATCCTGTTTTTCAGACCCTATATTCTTTCTCTCCCCTCTATAGTGAGATTTGTTCTGTTTCTTTGTGCATATTTTTTGATTCACTACTTTGCAAGGGTATGTATTCACAGACACCTTGTCTTATGTAGTTACCACTTGATTTAGGGCAGTTTATTGTGATGTACCATCACCTATAGTTTTAGCGTTTATATTAGGAAAGGTTTTCTTATATTTGTGGATAGCGCTGGTTTAGTTAGTTTAGTTTTAATACTGTTCTCATTATAAGGATGTGCACAAGCTTATATATATATATATATATATATATATATATATATATATATATATATATATTGTATTTTGTGCCATGTACAGATGATTCTATGTCTCATGGAGCGATGTTTACCCCGGATATAGGGTTTCAGCTGTACAAGCTTATACACATTTTTCTCCATTGTATTCTATGTTGTGTATTGTTGATGTCATGTCCTATGAAGCCCTGTTTGCTCTATATATGGGTTTAAGCTAGAGCACGCTACTGGATAGTTTCCATATTTAATCCCAGGGCTATTTCTGTATGTATGTATACTCTGCTTCTTACATTAGTTTGTATTATAATGTGAAGCGTTTTAGAAATTTTAGGTTGTTTTTTAATGAGAAGGAATGCGTATCCCTTAGAGTGATGATTGGTTCTGAGATGTCCAATGACTTCTGTTGGGTGCTTCTTTAAATGTCATCTGATGTAGTTTTTGTAAAGTCTGAGGAAGCCTACGGGTGAAAGCGCTAACTTCAATAAACTGTTTCTACTTTTTTACGATACTTGTTTCGTGAACCTACTGGAATTTAGACTTGGATTTATGCTATAAGTGAAAGTGCCATCAGGTTCCCGCATTTGTTCTTTATGGTTAGACTGTTTTTTACAATTTTTTCATTTGTGGGATCCGTGCTCAGTTGGCTGTGTGGCTTGGCTAGTCTGTGTTACTTGTTACTCTCTTTTTACACACCAGCACAGGAGGATGGCCGAAAGCACGTCTCAGAATGTGGAATTACCATACGTGCCTAATGGATTGAACGTCGCAGCTCAGAGGACCGAAAGCTTTCAAGTTTGTGTGACCGGAGGAGAGAATTTGTTGATGGATTATACACCAGTTTTGGAGCGAGATATAGCTGCTGAAAGTGATGCAAACATTTTGAACTTAACCAAAGACCTTGCTAAATTAGAAGCGGTGCTGTTGAAGTTGAAAAAGCTTCAACTACAACGGCAACATTTCGAGGCTTGCCTGGCTAAGAAAATCGTACCCAGGGGCCTCAGAATCTTGAAAATGCCTACCACAGGTAATAAGTTTCCAGAGTTATTGTGTCAATGGCAGAAACTTAACCTCGAACTGAGCTTTAGCTATATGCGGCTTTTAATTAACTTTTTTAGACCTGAAGAGGAGGCCATTAGGGGCCAAGTGAATGAGCTATATGATAGAATTAAATTGAACTATTCATTTGACTTTCTTGATTCGAGACTTGAAAGGATTTTGGACAATATTATGCTGTTCGAAAAACGCCTTCTCGAACAAAAGAAGACTAAGATTCTAAGAGACTTAAGAGACTTTAATAGCTGCAATGTCTTTACTTGGCCTAGACAGCCGGTTGAGACGAGGAATGATTTGATTATGAATCATGGTACTAGTATTTCTGCTAACCGGTCCGTTAGTGACCCGGTCAATGTATGTATTAATGGTAATTTGTATAATGAGGGCCAACATGGCCTAACATCTGGGGAGAATAGTGGTAGGTTAGTTATTTCTAATAGCTCTAACCATGTTATTGCTTCCACTATAGTTGACAATAAGACCACTGATGGTAATACCTGTGATAGCAACCCGGTTATGGATAAAGTTACATCTGAGGTTGTTCGCAGGAAGACTACAAGCAATGTAACACCCTCCACATCATATGATAATCTTGGAACCAAGGTCAATATTCCTTTCCCCATAGCTCAACACACCTATGCAGGCAGGCAACGCTCTGCCAGCAGAGGCAGACACAAGAGGAAGGGTTCAGGGGGAGAACAACAGGGCCCGACCCTGAAGAAAATGTGGGAGAGAGCGACGAATCGTTCATAATTAATATTTCGAAGAGGACACTCACCCCATATGAAAAACAGGTGTTAGAGAAGGGTCTTAGTTTTATTCCTACTTGTAGGAGTAGTCTAGTAGATTCCATCATTGACACCAAACTGTTCATCAGGAACTTACAATTAAAAATTGATTTTGGAGTTGATCAAGTTGGGAACAGTACGAACAGGTTTAAACCTAATAGTGAATATGTCCCACAGTTACACCCTTTAGTGGAGACTTTCTCCAAGTTAGTGGAGAATGACATCCTATGATTACTATGAGGACACCAATAGGGTTCGTGGAAGGAGTAATTTGAATTATAAGCAAAGGCAGGCATTGAATGCACTTAGGAATGACCACACGTTAGCGTTTAGACCAGCAGATAAGGGTGGGTCCATTGTTATTATGGACCTATTGAATTATAATGATAGTATGCATGACATGTTGGGTGAAATAAAATTTTATAGTAAAGCCACAATGAGAGATGTCACTGACAAAGTCTTTCAAATATTTGATATGTTAGATGACTTGGTGGTTACTGAATTAATAGATGATGCAACGTATAATTATTTTAAGGTTAAGAACCCTCGCATACCTATCATACAAGGTCTTCCAAAGGTCCATAAGTCTTTAAGTAAACCACCCATGCGCCCTATAGTTGCCGGACAAGGATGGGCCACGGAACCCCTTTCGATTTATGTGGAACATTTTCTACATCCTATGGTAGATTTGAATTCTGCTATCCTTAGGGATAGCAAGCAGTTCTTGTTAGAATTATATGAATATACTAAACGACTGGATGAATTATATGAATATACTAAACAACTGGATGAGAGACAAGACTACTTCCTAGTGACGTTAGATGTTAGTCTTTTTACCGTGATTCCTAATGAGTTAGGCGTTCTTAGTATTTTAGATTACCTACGCCGTAAGTCACATTATAGCCCTGAAAGGATAGATATGATTGCCGTGCTGTTGGAGACCATTTTGTATGCTAATTTCTTTCTGTTTGGTGATGATTTATACCTACAAAGAGATGGCGTAGCTATGGGCACGTTTTGTGCCAATAGCTACGCCAGTCTTGTCATGGCTAAATGGGAGGATGATTGTTTCAGAATGAGGGTTATAGAGAGAATATTGGCCTATATAAGAGATTTGTAGATGACCTCTTCATGATTTGGCTGGGTGATGAAGAGAGTTTGTTGGCTTTTTTTGAGTATGTGAACAGGTCTACGGAGTTTCTGAGATTTACTTTGGATTACTCACGTGATCAGATCTCCTTCTTGGATGTTAACATAACTAGGTTGGAAAGTGGACTTCTTAACACCTCCATACACCGTAAATCATGTTATAAGAATACTTTCCTACATAGAGGAAGTATGCATCCGAAATATGTCTTTGATAACGTGATGAAGGGACAAATCATGAGAGCTTCTCGGCTGAATGCCTCTGTAGAAGGCTATAACAGTGAAGTTGATTATTTGAGACACAGTTTTAGTACCAGGGGCTATGGAGCTCATAAGTTTGAACAGTTAGTGTCGGAAGTGAATGATATGAGATCAGATAGAGCTAGACCCTATTTTTTGGAACCGGTAGTGCCTGGTGATGTTCCATCCAGCTCAGCTATTAATGAAGTTCGAGCCACTATTTTTTTCACCAGAGACGCCATGTTCATTAGAGAGTCTATGGAGAAGCACTGGGATGTCCTGTTATTAGATGACAGAATTGGATCCTTAGTAGGTGCTGTACCGAAGATAGTGTTTAAGAATAAACCGAACTTGAAGAGGCTCTTATGTTGCCCTAGAAATGTTACTCCAAGTCTGGGAGGTCAATACGAGTATAATACCAAACCATGTGGTAGGTGTAAATAGTGCATATATATAGATTCTAGTTTGAGTTTTGTTCACCCTACTACCAATTATGAGTTTAGCTTACGTACAACAATGAACTGTGGTAGTAATAATGTGATTTATTTAGCCAGATGCACCATGTGCTCTTCTTTTTACATTGGAAAAACCAACAGATCCCTTAAAGAGCGCATTAGGGAACACATATATCATATTCGGATTGGCTCTATGAATAATGCATTAGCCAAACACGTTTTGGCCACAGACAGCACACACAAGTTTGTTTTTTGCATTCTGCAAACCCTATCTGAGAATAAGAGAGGAGGTGATATAGTGAATTATACACTAGAAAATGAACTGAAGTGGATTATTAGATGCAGAGCCGATAAAGCCCCTGGACTTAATGATAAAGTCCAAATCAAACCTATATTAAGGAAGAGAAGAGTTTACAGACCTAAGTAATTATCCACAGGTTTGATCTATGTTTTCATAGTCCATCCTGTTTTTCAGACCCTATATTCTTTCTCTCCCCTTTATAGTGAGATTTGTTCTGTTTCTTTGTGCATATTTTTTGATTCGCTACTTTGCAAGGGAATGTATTCACAGACACCTTGTTTTATGTAGTTACCACTTGATTTAGGGCAGGTTATTGTGATGTACCATCACCTATAGTTTTAGCGTTTATATTAGGAAAGGTTTTCTTATATTTGTGGATAGCGCTGGTTTAGTTTAGTTTTAATACTGTTATCATTATAAGGATGTGCACAAGCTTATATATATATATATATATATATATATATATATATATATATAAATTGTATTTTGTGCGGTGTACAGATGATTCTATGTCTCATGGAGCGATGTTTACCCCAGATATAGGGTTTCAGCTGTACAAGCTTATACACATTTTTCTCCGTTGTATTCTATGTTGTGTATTGTTGATGTCATGTCCTATGAAGCTCTGTTTGCTCTATATATGGGTTTAAGCTAGAGCACGCTACTGGATAGTTTCCCTATTTAATCCCAGGGCTATTTCTGTATGTATGTATACTCTGCTTCTTACATTAGTTTGTATTATAATGTGAAGCGTTTTAGAAATTTTAGGTTGTTTTTTAATGAGAAGGAATGCGTATCCCTTAGAGTGATGATTGGTTCTGAGATGTCCAATGACTTCTGTTGGGTGCTTTTTTAAATGTGTCATCTGATGTAGTTTTTGTAAAGTCTGAGGAAGCCTACGGGTGAAAGCGCTAACTTCAATAAACTGTTTCTACTTTTTTACAATACTTGTTTCATGTTTCGTGAACCTACTGGAATTTAGACTTGGATTTATGCTATAAGTGAAAGTGCCATCAGGTTCCTGCATTTGTTCTTTATGGTTAGACTGTTTTTTACAATTTTTTCATTTGTGGGATCCGTGCTCCGTTGGCTGTGTGTGGCTTGGCTAGTCTGTGTTATTAGAGAGATTTACTCTAGTAAAAGGAAGAAGATGGTAACTGATATAGAAGATATTTTAAAGGAATTTAGAAATTATTTTACTGAAATGAATCAGAAGTCAACTATTATGGACTCAAAACAAAAAAATAAGCGCCTTTATTAAGAAACATACTAAGAATAAATTAAAAACAGCAAATTAAGGCATTAGATAAACCAATCTCACACACAGAGATTAAAAAAAAACAAATCAATAAATTAAAACAAAATAAGGCCCCTGGTAATGATGGAGTCATTCCAGAACTTTATAAATTATTTCCCAGTGAATCACTTCTTATACTGAAGCAAGTTTTCTCTCAATGTCAGGATTTGTTTAATATTCCTCCCTCCTGGAAATATACTCTCATTTCCCCTATCTTAAAAACAGATAAAGATCCTTCTAAATGTTCTTCTTATAGGCCAATTTCTTTTAAATGTTGATTATAACATTTTTATGTCCATTTATTCCAACAGGCTTAAAAAATGTATTCCTGGTCTAGTAGATGATGATCAGATGGGTTTTGTTGTAAACAGGAATACATTTGATATTATTAAAAGGGTTTTAACTATTATTGACTATGCAACCAAATCTAATGAGAGTTTAACCTTAATAAGTTTAGACATAAATTGTGCCTTTGATTCGGTCAACTGGGATTATTTCTTACCTTAGAGGCCTACAACTTCTCAAAGTTTCATTAATTTAATTTCTCATTTATATAAAGGTAGTTGTGCATATATCAAGATTGGCCCATATTTGTCACAAAATAATCTGATCTATAAATGAACTAAACAAGGCTGTCCCCTTTCTCCCTTGTTTTTTACTCTTTTAATGGAACCCTTAGCTAATTATATAAGAATGAGCCCAAACATTAAAGGAATAGAATTGAATACAGAAATAACTTCCAAAGTACAATTCTTTGCAGATGACATACTTACGGTGGTTGAAGCAAATTCAGCTTTGCAAGCCACTTTTGATTTTATGGAATTCTTTAAAAAAAATCGGGTTTATTTTTTTAATGGTGATAAAACATAAATTCTCTCTAACTTCTGACACTAATCTTTGGAATCAGAAATATATCAAATATTTAGTCAAATCAGAAGGCTTAAAATACTCTGGTATTATATTAACTGACAATTTGAAGGATATAATAAAATTAAATTATGCTAATTGCATTTATTCTATTAATCTCTATTAACTGACAATTTGAAGGATATAATAAAATTAAATTACGCTAATTACATTTATTCTATTTATAATCTCAAATAATTTGAGATATTTTTTGTTTTCAATGGATGAAAAACTTTCAATTATTAAAATGATTATTCTACCTAAGATACTTTATGTTCAATCTATTTCTTTAATGCCTCCAAAAACATTAGAAAATTTAATAGGTTGATCTTGAATTTTTTAGGGCAGCCAAACCTAGGATATCCCTTACACATCATCTGAGAGATTGGCCCCTAGGTGGTATAGGTTTTCCAGATATAGATCTCTATGCATTATTTCTTCTATGATTAGGACCTTCTTACTATTATTAGATGGACATTATTCAGCTAAATGGAAGACATTCCAGGAAATCCTCTTTTCTAAAAACCAGCAAGGATATTCCAATGGCCAATAACCACAGAAAAATACACAATGTTAGCGTACCAACACTTTATTACTGCTTTCGTCAATAACGGACTTCCTCAGAAACATAATTTAAACTGTAAAAATACTACACCTTAGATACCCCACATTTTGGTGCCAAAATACCAATAATACAATTGAATTAAAAGCAATAATTGATTCTTAAACATTTCAATGAAAATACTTTTAAAAGCACTTCTAAAATGGCAGTATAAAAATGCGTATAAATATATAAAATTACATAGACTGTAAAAATCTTTAACAATGTCATTTTCATTTTAATTAATTTTTCTTTACTTTCAGAGACCTGTTTAAAAAGCACTTTATATTATTGAAGTCATTCAGGCCAGGTTTTATGTCAGCATCTAACACTATTTGCCAATAAGTTTCTTTCCGCTCAAGTAGGTTCCTAAAATCACCCCCTCTCATCTCTATTCCCAACTTCCAAAACTGAAAACAAAATTTTCATATTTAATGCATTCCAAGGTGTGCTTAACGCACTGTTACTATTCCTTGTCCTAATGTCGTATACATGTTCCCTTATACGATCCTTCAAGGAGCATGTGGTCATTCCAACGTAATATGCCTCACACCCACTGCACATCCCGATATAAATAACCCCTTCAGTTTTGCAATTGACATACCCTGGCACTTTGAAACTCTGTTAAATGTGATCTAAAGCTATATAAGGTCCCTCCATTATGAACCTCCAGGTCCCACATTTATACATTCCCATCTTATGAGTATTAATTCTATTAACAACTTTAGTAGATTGATCATTTTCTAATAATTTTTTAATATTAACCTGATTACTGTAAACAAAGTTTGGTTTTGTACCTACTGCCTTTATTAAATCAGTATTACCTTCTAAAATCTTCCAATTTCTTTGAACTATCCCTCTTATAGCTGAACAGTCAACCGTCATGTCCAAATTCAAAGTAGCTTAAAAATCTTTGCTTCCCTTAGTAGTCTTTAAAACTAAAGGAAATCTTAAAATAGGAGGGTAAAATGAAATTATTTTTTCAAAAATTTCTTGTATTTGATTTAAGTATTCCTTATCATACCCCCTCTGTAAAAACGTCCTTGTTATAATTTAGAATTCATCTACAAGATCCAAATCGTCTGTCTGACTGGCGTGGATATATTTCCCCTTGGGTATGTTCTTTTTCATAAATGATGGGTGGTTACTCCTACTCTGTAAATAACCATTGGTAAAGTTTCTTCACTATGAATACTACTATTGAACAAATGCTTTTCTGGTTCCCATCTTAAAGTAACATCCAAAAAATGAACTGTGTGCCCACTTGCCCCTACTGTAATTTTCAAGTAGCCTGACAAGGCATTCATATCAGCAACAAAATCCTTTGTTGTCATTTCCATAGCTTCCAAAATAAAAAACAAGTCACCCACAAATCTCACATAAAAAAGAACCCTATATTTCTTAACCAATTTTGCCAAAATAGTTTTAGCTGAATGGGTCTCTACTGTGTTGGCATACGGGGCTGCTGGGGAACCCATCGCTGTTCCCCTAAGTTGCCTGTAATAGGTACGGTTAAATAAAAATAAATTGTTACTTAATACTACTAACATGTTACACAAAAGATTCAACTCTGAGTTACTCATCTTGGTATTAACTGAAAAAACTTCTAACTGCCTCTACTCCCTCTGTATGAGGGATACAAGTAAATAAAGAAACATCATCTACAGTTAAAATAACATGTCATTTCACATCAAAAGTGAAACCAGATAAAAAATCCCTCAATTTTGCCAAAACATCCCAAGAATCTTTGATATAGGATGACAGTCTGTACTAAGGAATTCAAAACATAATCCACTACTAAGGCCATGCCTTCGGTGATGGAAAAAGGAGAAGAAGCAATAGGCCTAAACGGTGGTTCCCTAAGATTCTTATGATCCTTAGGGATACCGAATAAACTCCCTATCTTGGGTTTATCAATAGTGCAAAAATTATATATTTCTAAACCAATGTCCCCATTCAGTAGGGCGTCATACGAAAAATATTGAATATATTTATAACTACGAGTGATTTCAAGTCAGGTTAACCTTTTCATATTCTGAGGTATTGTCCAACAATTTTAACATTCCTTGTTGATGATGCTGTTCTTTCTTCATTATAACAATGTTTCCCCCTTATCACTTTTCATGAACCGTAAATTATTTATCATCCTCAACTGTTTTAAAGCTATATGCTGTTCGTAAGAGACATTGCTAAGCCACTTATTTTTAAACAGGTTTTCAATTCCTGTATGCAATATTTCTTGAATACATTTATGGTAGGATTTAAAATGGGGGTATAACTACATGGTTTGACAAAAGATTTAACATCTGTTTAAAAATCTTTAAATACTCCAAATTCAAATGTTGGGTAAACATTTTTAAATTCACGACAGTTTTCTTGTAGTCAGCCCTCCTAGTGGGCACAAAATTAAAATCGTAACTCAGAACAGACAATTTTTCACCAGTCAAAATAGTCTGACAAATTAATAACATGAAAATTGTCACCATTAAACCTTACAGCTTGTCTGCTGAGGAACTGGAATTTGTCTGCCCCCGTGTCCTTGTTTGTCTTGTCCTTGGCTTTTTTTTTTCATTGCTGGTTTTTGGTGGTCTTTTAGTCTGCAATGGATATACAAGTGTTTTTGGTTTCTTGAGTTAAATCCTCTGTTTTAATGCAAATGAGGGAACTAACTTCATTAAACTTTCAATAATAAATAATGCATTTATTTGGATATCCAAAGATTACTTTAGTTTAAATAGATTTCCTGGTAACTTAACATATTATATGAAACTTTTATTTAAGGACTTCAGAAATTACAAATATAAAAATATAATTTATAAAAATTGGATATTTATTTTGTTTCCAATTGCATATACAAAGGCTCTTATTGCCTCTTCCATTATGACTATCTTTTTATTGAAAGAAAAAAATCTTAATTTTTCATCTTGTAAGAATTGAAACCAAAAATTAAGTACATTAGAATATCTAATAATTTTGATTTAAATAAATCTGAATGGTTGCAACTTCAATCTCTTAGACAATTTATGATCCATAAAATTAAATTAATCCCTAGATATTCAAGATCATCAATGCCTAATTTAATAAGATTGTCGGTATTTTCTATGCAACAAAATAGTTTCTGAATGTAAACTCTCTTCTATATATAGAATAATAAAGAATTAAAAAATGGTTCTGATAATTTCTGGAACTATTTCATTTCAATTAATAAGTCACCTTCTGAGTTAGATAAAAAAAAAACAGTTCTGGAATCACTTAAGTTTACTACATCATCCCTTAGATGGAGAATATATGCTTGGAAATTTATGAACAGAGCTTTTCTCACACCTCATAGATTCGAACTGATTACTAAAAATAGGGTGTTGTGTTGGAGATGTAAATCAAATTCTAAACCTGATTGGTCACACATGTTTTATGATTGTATAACTCTGAGGTAATATTGGGGGAAAATCAATTATATTTTACAAACACTTTTTAATGATACGTTTACATTGACCAAATCTTTGATTCTGTTTAACACTCCAATTCCTAATTGTGTTAAGAAAATTAAATATCCTATTTTATGGACTGTTTTAACAGTTGCTAGAAAAGTAATAACCAGAAATTGGAAATGTGAAAATACTCTGAACATGCTCCTCCTTTTACAGAATTCAAAAATATTTTTATTGAAACCTGTAGTTTAGAAATTATGACTATTAGGTCAAGAACACCTTTTTCATATAATTTGTGGTCCAATCTGAAATCCATACTAAATAAAGATTTATGTACTGTTTCAAACAATCTTTTATGATTTTTATCAATTCTGTTATGTTTTATCTTTCAGACACTGTTGTCAATACTTTCTTTTGTTGTAGTGTTTATTGGTTTCTGCTTAAAATGCAATTTCTTTGTGAATCTTTGTAAACATTTTGATTTGTTATAACCCTTAACTGTTTAAAAAATACATTACAAAACAAATAAAAAACTTTATGTAAAAAAGTGTGTGAAAACACTTTCATTCTTAAGACTTGCACTCATGCCCCCACTAGTGGACAACCTCTGTAACATAGTAATAGCTGGGAAATTTCAAACGCTTGTATAGTTTTGCAGCTCTTAGTTTTAAGGGGTGTGGGGCATGGGAAGCAAAACTGGAGTATAGAGAGTATTTTTGGCAGGTTAAACTAGAAGTCAATCGCTTCCCTGGCCTTAATGGACACACTAATATAGGCCCTTTTTAAAACTAGGAGCTGTAAAACTGTAAGGGTGTTTGAAAGTTCCCAGCTTCTAAGAACTATAACTATGTTACGGAGGTTGTCCACTAGAGGGGTCATGAGTGCAAGTCTTAAGAATGAAAGTGTTTTCACACACTGTTTTTTACATAAAGTTTTTTTATTTGTATTGTAATCTATTTTAACTGTTTTATTAACATTCTGCATATGAATTTTATGATTATATTGAACATTATGTTGGTATATTGCACAGGGTTGTTTATGTGAAGTTTTTTTAACTTTGTATGTTAACTGAGTTTAATGAAGTATTTTACTTGATTGGTTAGTGACAACCACAGGAAGTATAATAGGCAAGGGGGGAAGTTAATGTTCTTTTAATCTGATGGTCTAAGTGTGACGAAAACATTTCTGTGCTCGACTGTGTGTTAAAGAATTTTTTTCTGTTTATTCAAGTATTTCCATTTGTCCAAGGACTCTGCTTTCCAGTGGTGTATGTTTGGTGGTTACTAATGAATTTTACACCATTTATTTCTTTCATTTTTTGCTGCTTGGTTTTGGTGTTTATAATATGTCTGGTCCCAGCCATAGCTCATTGCAGATTGAAAGACATTCATATATTTCCTTATTTACATGTCGTATTTATCTTTGTATAGTCTTTATCCAGATTGCAAGAGCCATTAATCTGGGTTATGTCTCTTCTGAATAATCTGGGTTCCAGATAAATGTTACGGAATCTTCCATGACTCCAACTCTCAGGACTGAGTTTCTAGGTCACCTTCTAGATGCTTCTCTTTAAAGGCCTTTCTGACTCAAAAAAGTTGGATTTAAACAGCAAAAAATAAATTTTTTTTTGAAAAGGGTGGGGAAAAATGCCTTGACAAAAAGTTAATAGAGCAAGAGGCTTAAAAGCATGTCCAAACAGGAAGTTTTATTTAAAGTGTAATGTATTTTCAGAGTTGATCATTTAACTGGTTATGCATCACATGACAAACACAAAACAGCTTTAGCAATTTAAAGAAACTGCACAGATATTAAAAATAAAGCATGACTGAATGACATCATAGATTTGTTGTATGAAGTTTTAACACTATTGAATACACAATATGTTCCAGGATGTTTGTAACATTTAGCAGTTACTATTCAAGCTAAAATCCACAACGTTGCTCAGGTGAAAATCAAAATGAATCGTTCCCCCGAGGATACCTTCTATAGTCTGTCCATGTCCGCACAAGCACCAAATAACATCAAAATGAGTCATTCATGTTCATAGGTTTTTACTAGGCTAATGACCACTGTAATAAAAGAAGCCAGCAAAGTTAACTGGAATTTTGTGAATAATTGTCATTTATGAATATAAAATTGATTTATACAAGATGCTTGTGTTACAAAGGTATTATAAATATGGATCCTACAAGATGCTGGTGTTACAACTGTATTAGAACTGTATGTTATGTGTATATCAAACTGATTTGTACAGATGTTTGTGTTGAAAAGGTATTTGTAAAGTGCTTGTGTTTGAAATGTAATGACAGTGTGCCCTACTGCAATGAACAGAAATGTACATGCACTATTGTAACTGTTTAAAAGTATATGTTTTAACAGATGAGACTGGAAGGTTAACCTCATTCCAGGAAACTTTAGAAAAATATCTGAAATTAAATCACTTTATAGGCTAGGCCATGAAGATGCTATCTCACAAGTTTCAAGGCAGCCAGAGACACACAGTCTGTACTAGGAAGCTTTCTGTATTGTCTTTGGGGTGAACTAATTATTACTATAAAAGCATGGAGGTATGCAATTGTTTTGACTTTCGGCACTTGCAAAATATCTGAGCAAAATGGGGGGTTTTCTTGAGAACTAGAAGTCAGATTACCAGAAATGATGTCATTCTGCATGCTATCCCAGCAGTAATATTTTGGATATTATTTTGAGAAGTATTTTAGTGAGACAGAGCATTCTGTTTTCTGTCTTGGGCCTGACAACAACAAAGACCAATCACCACATCATCTGCCTTGCTCTGTTAATTAAGTTATTAGGGTATAGTAACTCTCTTAGACAGGGCCGGTGTTAGCATTTTGGGAGCCCCCAGAAAATGTCAAGTTGGGGGGCCCCCTAGGCACTTTCAGTATAAGTATCATTCTGTCGGTGCCACCCCTCCTAAGAAACCTTTTAGTTTATGCTGCAAAATTTTAGGAGTAGTACGTACAGACAGACCTGTAGCTACAAGCTCTTACATTACAACAGGCCTATATACCACACTATGTTGATCTGTCTAACAAAGGGACACTTACAGTTACTGGTATTTAGTTGCAACAATGATACATTGCAATAACTCTATGTACAGGTCTGGAATTGAATGAACTTATGACTAGACCTACCGTTTCAACTGCCTCCATCCCCCAGTCCTCTCCTCTGACCCCCCCCCCCCAATTTTTTGGCTCCCCATACTATACACATTACTTTTTTCTTCCTTTTCTCACATTTTGCCTTACTCGTAGCTTTTTCAAAAAGCCATAAATTTGTATATGCTCTGAAGTGCATTTTAAAGGTTTTTTTTTCTTTTTACACAGCTGTTTCATCCAGTAATGGCTTGAACAAAAATTATGATTAAGGAAAGAAATTCACTGTTGCTGATCAACTTTAGTTTTGCTTGCATCCTTTCAACACTCTCTCCTGAACAACACAGCACATTAATAATCATTTAGGAAATAACTCAAATAACCAAGGGCCCAAGAAGCTGTAGGGTTACAGATGGTCTGCGATGCATTTTAGAGCATAATTAAAGCATTTTACTCCAATGGTGGCCTAAAAAAAATCACGAAAAAGAAAATAATTTCAGTCTTATTTTTTTTTTCTTTAAATTGCTTTAGTCATATATTTCAAGTGATAGCTGATATACATATACATAGCATGCTTCCTCACCTGTAACCCTGTCAGCCCCATGTATATGTGCCTTATGTATGATTGTGAGAATGATTTCAGTAATATATTCTATTTTGTTGGTCCTAGACAGTACACCACCCCTACGCAAGCTATAGTGACCTTATTTTTACACTTCTGAGGTCTGTGAGAAAAGTAAATAAACAATGACCACACTGTCCTCAGCTCAGACAAAAGCGATGTCATGTGCACACCTCTAAGGTTTGACTGTAATGAAAATTAAAGTTGTAATAACCACACAATCCCAGCCCCCCATAATGTACAGCAGCTTTCTGTACACACACATTTGTGCAGGGCTGGTTTTAGAATGGCTGTGGTTGAAACCAAAGGCTTTTATCAGCTTTATCCTAAAATGGTCATATCTCAGCACTCTTCAAGTTAAACAGCTCAATTAGAAAATTGATAAATTTTTTCTCCTGATTTTTTTTCAACCAGCAACAGCTTTTGTGGGGGTCCCTACAGAGTCAAAGATGATTAAGGGAGCCCCCAATATCCATTTATACAGTCTGGTGAGTGGGGGACACCAGACTCCAAGATCATCTATGTGTCTGAATGTTCTGTGATATATTTTATGTCTTACTTTTGAAATTTAATTACTTGTTAGGTACATTTTTTACTGATACACAGAAGAATAATGTTTGTGTCCTGACATTATTGGGTGCGTGCACATATAAAAATCAGTGATATTTTTTACATACACACATGGACACACACAAGCATAAGCCATAGTGGTACTAGTTTTGTACTTATTTCAGCAAATAGCAATACACTGTACAATACCGGTACTGCCACACCAGATCAGTAACTGCTGTTTCGCAGTCATCAAACAGCAGCAGGGGTAAGTCACTTATTTACCTCATTGGGCAGTAATGCATACCTGTCACTGGCCCTGATTTCACAGACCTTCCCTGATTTGTTCATACTTTTGCTTTCTCCTTCGTAAAAAGTTTCATTTGCTGGTAAATACTTCAGGATTACAGTCAATCAATCCAGACATCTGAGTTTTATAATTATGGTCCAAAAATACGTGTTGATGCAAAAGGTGTTATTCTATTAATTTTTTAAGGAAGTTAGAGTAATATTTAAAATGCAGTCCTGATTCTGAGCCTTTGTTCTATTATTTTTGGGATTGCACTGAATTCTTAAGCAAAGAAATTGAGAGTTATAGTATCTGGTGTTCTGCTTGTATTTATAAAACTCCCTGAAAGAGAAAATCATCCTTGATGATTGGAAGTATCAGCTCTTCTTAAAATCCAAAAATTGCACTGAGATAAGTCACTCTGGGCTGCTGATCTCTCTAGTGCTTACCTTGCTCATGTTCATTATCAGCTTCATCCTAACAGGGTCATATTACAGCCCTGTTCAGGTTAAAGAGCATAATTAGTAAATTAATACAGTTTTTCTTCCTCATTTTTCCCCAACCAGCAGCAGCTTTTGTGGGGCCCCCACACAGTCAGGGATGATTAAGGGGGCCCCCATCAACCACGGGTATAGCAGGGACCTAAAGCTGGCTATGTAGTTAGCTTTAGTGGAGAAAATGTCCAACAGCAAGGGTTAACTAAGTCAGGGGCACTATGTCAGTGGTAAAATATTTAATGGAATTCTGATGCCTGTTAGTTGACAAAACACTGTTAATACGACTAGAAATATCTTTGAATTTTAAAGGGGATATAAATAAGAGTTATTATCCATGTGGTTTATTAAGTATACAAGAATGCTGTACTAGCTTTTGTTGGTTTGACAGACATGTTACAAAACATCAAGATAAGATAACTTGCTGTGGTTGGGGGCCCCCAGGGAACAGGGGGCCCCCAGCGACCGCAGGGCTCGCTGGTGCCTAAAGCCGGCTATGCTCTTAGATACACTCAGGAATTTAGGGAAGCTTAGTTTAGATATTGTTTTTCTTTGAGCCTGTCCTGCAATGTTATTTTAAATATTTCCTGTGGTTTTGAACTCTGATGTCACTGTGAATATATACTTAGTATTGTCTTCTTTTATTTATGATTAAATATATTTAAACCTTTCATTGTGGCTGATCTTTGTAGATATATTTAAGTTCTGAGAGTACTTTAATATTTATTTGGTGGCACTGTGTGGGCTACTCCTAATAACCTTGCTTTTGGTCAAACTACCATTTGTATTAGTATTAATATTATAAAGTAAAATTGGACACCCTTTGTCAAGGGCCTTAAAGTAGCTGGTGAGGGGTTCCGGTGGCAGTGGTAACTACCTTGTAGCCTGGGCAGAAGGGGGCATAGCTGGTAAACCCATGCCAGCCTTTCCCAGGTGTGTGTGTATGTATGTATATATATATATATATACACATACACACACACACACACACACACACACTTGGGCAGGGAAATGAAGCACTGGTTGGACAGAGAGAGGGTTGGAGATCTTGGCTAGGAACCCTGGCAAAGGACTCAACACTCTAGCTGTGCCAGTGGAGAGGCTTATTGGGGATCTGGAGAAAGATGGAGAAAACAGCCCTGGACTGAATGTGGTCTCTCCCTGCTCTTAATGGAAATTTCACTTGATGCAGAGAGCTGCATCTGGAAATATTGTGTGTAGCTGTTATCCTCCCAGTGAACATCCCCTACAGGTGCCAGTTGTGAAGATTGAGGCTCCCTGATTACTGGCCCAATGGTGGGTCATCACAACCACAGGGGACCGTTTTAAGACTAACCATGCATTCCAAATCTGACAAGTTCTGGTACCCTTGATCAGTTTAATCAGTGGCTTGGAAGATGAAACATTTACAAGCAGGGCCCTGGGAGATGAATCCTTTACAGGTTGCCTGTATCCATTAGAGACAGGTGCCAAGCCAGGGATGAATTTCCTGTTCCCCATCCAGTTGTCCAAGTTGCACTTGAATTGGGTTAGGGAGGAACTCTACTTCACATGGATGGGGGAGCGTGTTCCAGAGACGAGGTAGTCTATGGGAGATGCATATCTGTCTCTTCAACAAGTCCTATTTATATCACGGGGAAGTTTTATGTCTTTAGAACAGGTAATGCTGGTACTGTTTTGCTGATATGCAAGAGGTCCAACAGAGTGTGGTCTGACAATGCCTGGTATGCTGAGTATAGATCTCCCCTCAATATGTAGGAGACAGAATACAGGGCTAGGGCTTTGAGGCAGTCTGCATAGGGCATTTTACTTGCTCCCTGTATTCTTTTAGGGGGGAACCTCTATGATCCAGTTGCTGGATATGCTTAGGTACATACCAAGGGGGGCACTGTACTCAGTGATAGGTCTGGTGAATGCTGAATACAGAGGTACAATGACTTCCTTGGACAGATGCCATACCTGTGTCCAGCAAAGAGGTGGGTGGATCGTGTGAGAGAAGACCTGTGAAAGTCAGGCAGGAGTGTCAAAGAAGGCAGGAGTGTGGCATTGAATAGAAAGAGGGTGACAGCTGATATGACACCCTGACCCCATGTAGGAAATGGGAGATAAAAAGGGGGGGTGATGTACAGCAGAAGTTGCAGGCTCCCCAGTGAGGTTTCAGGTGATAGCTGGTTTGCTCTTCCTCTTTTCAGACTGATCCACTGTAAACATCATGCCTTCCTTGGCCTTTTCTAGGATCAGTGAAGTTCTTGCAGAGTTGACTTGCCTTGCCCTTGATCATTAAGTGGGAGACTGCAGTAGATCAGTCTTTGTATTTTGTTCAGTGGTTCACTCTGCCTCCCCCCAAAGCAAGTTTAGTGAATGTGAGAAATCCCAGACTCTGGAACTATTCAGGCTAGGGATGCTACAATTTTGCTTCTCCAAGCCAGCTCTCCTCATGTATGTCTAGCCAGATCCCATGTCCACATTTCTTGGTCCCTTGGAGTTCCTTTTCTTACTCCCCTTAGGTTCCACAAACCCTGCTGTCTAGTAGGACCTATTGGAGGTCAGCTCAGTTCCTCAGTCCATATCTCCTTGTTATTGGGTGGTAATCTTTTTTGCTGGGGGGAGGGGGGGTGCTCCTCATAGATCCATAGCTGTGGTGTTCAGTAAAAGTGGTTTGGGATGGCTCTTTTTGGGCTACCTGTTATGATCCCCTTTTATTCTCTTTATAGCCAGTGAGAATGATAAAATCTAGCCCCCTGCAACTTCTGTGTTTCTTGGGGTCCACACAGTGTGGTGGGACTGTTATGTGGACTCAGGTTTAACTCCTTTCTTTCAGGTTCTGTTCACTTTTTGAGCCACAGTTGCCATTACCTTTGACCACTGTATTGAAAGGCCCACCTCTTCATTCATCACATATTTTTTTTTTTGTTGTTTTGCTGCGAATCCATATTTGCCAACATTGCAACAGGTGCAACTCTCACTTCTATTTCTTTTCTGGTGGTTGGCTCTTTTGTCTTGTACTTTAGTCATTATTTTGCTTATATTTTCTTTTTTATAGGTAGGCAAAACCCATTACCAGAAATGATTAGTAATTTAGTGTCACCTTGTGTTACTTTCCTTACTTTATTACTTGTCTAAACAGGGTTACATACAAGCCAAGCCTGTGGTTTCATTCCCTTGCTCTATCCCAACATAACTCCTGATGTTATGTAGTCCAATCTCACCTTCATTCTTACCCCTGGGTTCAGAGCTGAACCTCTGCTCCGACTTGGCCATACTCTAGCTCGAAGTCTTCAATTGGCTCATGGCTAAGAGGTATCCCACCATGCAACAGACCCATTCCCCAGATCTCATTTGCCGCTCGTTACACTCAGACATGGTCTCGCTTTTGGCTGTGGCTAAGTATACTTTTTTCTAAAAGTTTTGGATATTTGTTGATCTAAAAAGGCTAATTTCATAGCTTTTGTGCATCTCTCTCTGGCTGGTTGTTTGGCCTTTTTTTTTGGCCATTTTTTGGTATCCCATCCTCTACCTTTCTTCTCATGGGCTAGGCCCATTTCAGTTAGAGGACCTAGTCCTCCTCATTGTTTCTGTGTGGTCTCTTTGTGTTGTGTTTCTGTTACTTGTAACTTTTTTAGTGTTTTTGTCATCTGATTGGTGTTATCCTGCCTTTATTTTCCCCGGGCTAGGCCCGTTTAAATTGGAGGACCTAGTCCTCCCTGTAGTTTTTGTTCCCGTCTGTTACTAGACCATTTTAGGTAGAGGCTCTAGTTTCCCCGCGCGGGGTTTAGTTAGTTTTTTTGTGTGTAAGTGTGGTTTGCAGCTTGTCTGTGTGTACTCCTTATACAGCTTGTCTAAGGATTCTAAGGAACACAGGCCTTTGGGCTTTACGAAGTGTATTGAATGCAAAAATAAAATGTCTTTGATGGGTACTCTGTGTGCGTGTACTGCTTGGGGGCTATTCCCCTCCAAGAGTCCTGCTTGTTTTGTCATTCCTTCAGTCCCCGCGTGCTGCAGGAGAGGAAGAACAAGCTCATCCTGAAAGGACTGCTTAAACACTCCTTCGAGGAAGACTTGGCTAAGTCTTCCAGTACCATATCCTCTCCAGCTAAAAAGGACAAAAACACCACTAAGAAGCGCTCTCCGGCTCTGTCTGTTTCTTCGGAGCCACCAGAGAAAGTTGTTAGAACAGCTTTTCCTTCTTTGGCTCTATTGGCTTCGGTGCCGACAGAAGGTGGTGTATTGACTAAGTCTCTATCGGCTCGCAGCCTTTCGGAGCCTGTCACGGATATTTTGGTTCAGAGCTGGTCTCCAGTTCGACCGGGTTCTCCTTCACATCAGTCTCAATCTGTAGGGAGATCCAGATCTCCAACTATATCCTCCAGGTCCCTTTCCAACGAGGACATTGATAGTGGTGAAGAAACTGCTTCAGTCATCAGTGGTAGCCAAATTGATTTCGGCTCCAACCCAGTCGGCTCCGGAGACCATGGCCCCTTCATTTGTTGTTCCTCCTCTGAGCCTTTCTTGGCCCTTGGAGCCCGAGTTGTCGGTTCCGTCAGGTGCCGTTAGGTCAGTTCCAGTAGCTTTGCCTTGGCTCAGATTTCCACTCCGATCCCATCAGTTCTGTCCACAGGGTTGAGGGTCCACAGTTCCCCGATCAGACCCGAGGGGGAGGGCTCGGATCGATCTTCATCGGTTCCGAGCCTTCCTCTCGGTGCTTCAGCTCGGGTGAGCTTGGACCCGACATCTGCTTCGGACCTCATTTCCTCGACGCTGAGGCCTATTACCATATCCTCTATGGTTAGTCGACCTTCGGAGCTGGTTGGATCAGCCTTCGAGGTTATGAGGAGTGCGCTGGCCAGGTTGTCAGCTGCATCCTACGGCACCGGCACTCTGCCCCCTCCGGCACCAGTATCGGTTTCAGATCACCCTCTGTCCATGGATAGCAAAGACCCAAGACCTCAGGGTACCTCCATGAGTGGCCTCCAACTTTGTGACATCTCCCCAGAGTTTTTGCCTGAGGATCCCACCAGAAAGAGATTGTGTAAGAGGAAACATGTTGACTCCCTGGATGAGTCTCTCACATCGGACACCAACCTCAAGGAGTCAGAGGGGTCCCCCAAGTCGTCTTCTGAAGATATCTCTTTTTCAGATATCCTGGAGATCTTGAAGCAGAGAGGCATCTGGCCCTCCAAATCCCCTTCTGATGGGAAGTCGGTGTTCCTGAAGGCTTTCGGGTCTCAACCTTCCATCTCTTGGGTGTCTTCCCTTCTGATGAACTACTAGATCTCATCTGTCGAAAGGTGTGTGAAAATACTGACTCTGTGGAACCTGTCCCTAGGAGACCCAATACATTTTTGTCCGCTCCCACAGACAAGGAATATCTGACGAAAGGTGTTCCAGTAGATGCCATGAATGTGGCAGCAGCCACCAAGAAGGAACTTGCTGAAACCTCGTATACCATCCATTCACCTAACAAGGAGTCCCGGGCCATGGACAGGTATGGGGAGCATGTGTTTACCTCAGCAGCCTTTACTCTGTGGTCGCTGAACTACTTGACTCATTTTACAAGGCTCCAGAGAGATCTCCTGAAAGATCTAGGAGATTCTCTACAAGGTAACATTTCTGATGCCATGGCACAGAAGGTCAATGCACAGATGTCTACTCTAAATTCCCTTACCAACTCCTCCATGTGGCTGATCTCATATGCAGCTGAGGGAGCGAGCAGGGCAGCGAGTTCCAAAGTCGCTCTTAGGAGACCCTCCTGGATGTGCCTGTGTAACTTTGCGGAGGCCTTCAAGTCTACGTTCACCAATGCCCCATTTGATGGTTCATTGTTATTCGGAACCAAGGTGAAGGACACTCTCACTAGGTGTGAGCAGGAAGGAAAAACCCTGTCTGCTGTGGGAGTCCATTTTTCTATGCCTTCTAGACCTTACTCCAAGGGCCAGAAGGGTGGGAAAATGTGGTTCAGGAAGTTGCAGAGGTTTTTTTCAGGATGCACGAAGTGATTCCCCCTCCAGAGGCAGGGGAGGGGGTGGAAATTCAGGTAGATGCCACCCTAGAAGCAGAGGAGGCCCGTGTAACCAGAGGGACCGTGATTCCTTTCAAGGTTCTCCCTACCAGCACTTCTGAAAGGAGGCTCGACTGTGCGTCTCTGGAGCCAGTCGGGGGTCACATTTCTTTATTCCCAGAAGCCTGGCAAAACATCACCCAAGTCGAGTGGGTTTTAAAGATAATTTCCAGAGGTTATATCATATTCCCTTCTCTTCTCCTCCTCCACTAACCAAGAGAATTCCAGACGTTCCACCCGGTGAAAGGGATTCTGCAACTTTAGAAATAAAAAAGTTGCATTCAAAGAGAGCCATCCAGCCTGTCCCCACAGACCAAGTAGGATTAGGGACTTACCTCAGATTCTTTTTGGTGCCGAAAAGAACAGGGGACCCAAGACCCATCTTAGATCTCAGCTGATTGAACCTACATGTACAAAAGTCCAAGTTCCGCATGGTCACCTTAGTCAATATGTCCTCTGTTAGGGAAAGATGTGTGGATGTGCTCCATCGACCTCAAAGATGCTTACCACAATATCAAGATAGACAGGGCATCAAGAAGTCATCTATACTTCCGGATGGGAACCAGTCATTTTCAGTTTTGTCCCCTGCCCTTTGGTCTCACCACAGCCCCAGGGTGTTCACCAAATGCATGGCAGTGGTAACAGCTCACTTGAGACTTCAGGGATTTCAAGTGTTTCCGTACCTGGACGACTGGCTCCTTTCTGCCACCACCAGGCATCTACTGTTACAGACCAGGGATGCCATCATTACACTGTGCCAAAAGTTAGGAATTGCTCCAAATTGGGAAAAATATGCCTTGTTGCCCTTGCAGCGTGTCACTTTTATCGGTGCCAAACTAGATACAGTGCTCATGAGGGCCTTCTTACCAGAAGAGATAATTCAGGCTCTACAACCGCAGGTCTACACCTTACTACCATTGAGAAAGGTCAAGGCAAAAGTGTTCAAGTTATTGGGGACCATGGCTGCCATGATCATGCTAGTTCCCCTTGCCAGACTGCACATGAGGGTTCTTCAGTGGCTGCTTTTCACCCAATGGTCACTGCAGTATCTTCCACACTCCCATGCTATTCTGATTACGGACATGTGCAAGCAGTATCTACGCTGATGGCTTCAGCCCAGCAATCTCAACGTGGGCAAACCTTTTGTACCATCTTCTCCAGTTGCCACGGTGACCACGGATGCCTCAAAGATCGGGTGGGGGGAGCATTATCTTAGCAGGACAGTCCAAGGCACTTGGCAGGATCACGAGACCCACTTGCATATCAGTGTCTTGGAGATGAGAGCAGTGCCATTAGCACTGCAAGCACTTCAGAGCTTTTTCCCTCTAGGGACAATTGCAATCCAATCAGACAACATGCAAGTGGTATGGTATCTGAACAAGCAGGGAGGAACCAGATCATACCCCCTTTGCAGAGAGGTACTTTGAGTTTGGCAGTGGGCGGTGTCTTCCCAACACTTTCTATTTGCAATGCATGTACCAGGGAAGTCCAACGTGATTGCCGACAGGCTGAGCAGAGCTATCCTAATGCCTCAGGAATGGTCCCTGAACAAATATGCTGCGGAGAAGATATTCAGCAAATGGGGTCAGCCTTGCTGCGATCTATTTGACAGCCCCCTCAATGCCAAATGCAGCAGCTACTTCACCCTTATCCCCCTGGAGAGGGAGATGCCCAGGGACATTCTGGTTCACGATTGGCCCTCCTGACTTCTTTATGCCTTTCCACCGTTTCCTCTGTCAAAGGTCACTCAAGAAGCACTGTCTTTGGGAAGCAAAATGATCCTGATTGCCCCACACTGGCCTCGTCAGATTTGGTTTCCCTTCCTTCAACCCTATCTAATGGACTATCCCTGGATTCTGGACCCAGATCCAGATCTGTTGACTCGTATGTCAGGACAGTTCCATCCCTCCATCCAGACTCTCAAGTTGACAGCTTGGCTGCTCCAGTTCCATTCCTAGTCAGGCTTCATGAATTTTCCCCAGAAGTGGTCTATATTCGGTCTTCCCACAAGCCTTCTGCCAGGAAGATTTATTCCAGTAAGTGGAAGAGGTTCGCCATTTGGGCCCATGAAAGACATATTGATCCTTATACAGCTCCTATTTCAGCAATATTAGAATTTTTCTCAGCTGTTCAGTCGGGGATCAGCTGCAGCAACCATTAAAGTGCAATTGGCAGCGATGTCTACCTTTCACGTTGCTAATGAGCCCAACCTTATGGCTCATAGGCTTTGTAGGGCCTTTCTGAAAGGGACAATGTTACTCCAACCTCCAGTCTTTGATCCAGTATTGCCATGGGACCTCAGTTTTGTTTTATAGAAGCTCACCTCGGCTCCTTTGAGCCCACAGCTACATGTGACCTAAAATTATTGTCATGGAAGACAGTATTTTTGGTAGCCATAACTTTAGCTAGGCTGGTCTCTGAGCTCAAAGCTTTATCGATTAAGTCACCTTATTTGGTGTTTCACAAAGGCAGGGTCAGAAAGAGGGGATGTTTTTGGAGGAGGTCAAATTTATAAAGAAACTTTTTTTCTGGAAAGGGGTTACCCGGATTTATTAATACAGACTTTAATTGAGGAAGTGATAAGTGGGAGAAAGAATAAATACTTTCCACTATTAGGGCAGAAAGATGATATGACGGTTACAAAGAAGGAAAGAGAAAAGGAACATTATAGTCAAGCTATGATACATACTTTTTCGGATACTTCCAATATTGTGGAAGGAATTTAGTAAATATTGGCCAATATTGAAAATGAACAATGACATTGGTGATTACATCCCTAATCATCCCACTTTTATTAGAAAAAGAGGAAAGAATTAAAAAGATTTATTTGAGCTAAATGAATCGTCTAAGACATGGAATTCTAATAGTAAAAAAGGTACATACAAATGTGGGTCCTGTCGACAATGTGAACATATTTTAGATCAAGACATTTACATTCCATCTAGAAAGTATAAGTTGGTTCCATCCAGACATTACAATTGTGGTACAAAAGGTATTGTATATATTGGAACATGCACGGTTTGTAACAGTTTTTATATAGGTAAATCTACACGTACCCTAAGAAAAAGAATTTACGAACACTCATATGAAACAAAAAAAAAGGGAAAGAGTCTAATGCGTTCTAAAAACACTCATTGACATGCAAAAATATGACTATTAAATTTGCGGTCATTGAGCAGGTAGTGATGGATCCCAGGGGGGGGGTAACTGGGAATCCAGGGTTGAATACAGGGAACTATTTTGGCAACTCAAATTGGATGCCAGTAGACCCCCTGGACTGAATGATAGCATTAGCATACAGAGTGTGTTGAGATTAAGACAGGCTAAGTTATAAATAGTTTTAGACATGTTCCCTTATGAATTTTCATTTAAATTTGGTTTAAATTTTATGTAAGATAGACACATATTTGGCTGTTTTTAACAAAGGGAAGGTGTCATTATACCTTAGGGTGCATATAAGACAATTGTCTTGGTTTAAGACTTACTGTGTAGGTTATGCAATTGTATATTTTTTATATTTTTTGTATTTTTTATTTACGACATTAGCAATTTTAATAGTACAGTTAGGCTGATTATTTAGGAATATGTATTACTTAGGGGAAATGTTTACATGAATTAGTTCATACTTAGTTAGATGTGTTTACACAACGTGAGGGGATCAAAGTATATATATATATATATATATATATATATATATATATATATATATATATACACACATATATTTTTTATTTTCAGATTAGAAAAACTTTTAATTTGTACATTCTTGTATACAATTACAAATATATATATTTTTTTGCATGTAATACATTTTTCTGTAACAGCATTAAAGCCTGTATGGCAATGTATTACTTTAAGACGAATAGCAAAGTTAATTAGATGCAATTAACATATTGAGTGCTTTTAATATACAAGAGGAAATGTTGCTTGAGATTTTTAGTTCTGAAGAAGCTTTGTTATTGCAACAAGGAGAAAGCGCGCTCAACTTTAAATTGTGCTGTCTGTTTTTATTGTCATTGAAGTCGATGGTGGATCTGTATGTCTTTGGAATAAAATTGGATTACATTTCGTGACGGTTCCTGGTTTCTGCCTTGGTTTGTGTTTTTCGTGGTTTGGTGCTTTATTTTTTAGACTTCCTTGGTTTTGTTGTGGCCATGGCAGTGCGAGCGGAACCGGAGGTATTTGTGGACACACCAGTAATTTTGAAGGACCTTATGGGGGATGACAGCACGCCTGTTACAAGAAAAGCATTTCAACAGGTAATTGTGCTGTTAACCCAGGTCTTAGACAATACTTCTAAATTGTCGCTTAAACAAAGCGACATACCTGGGAATCAGGATATGTTGAAAGAGCAGTACGGAGACGGAGCTGGGTCGGCATGCTACTGCGTGGATGGGTTACCACAGTGAGAGAAGCGGTACTTTTGAGGTTAATAAACAGAAAACGGTTAATAAAACGGACAGTAAAGTTCATGTAACGCCTGAAATCAAGTGTAATGTGAAGGACAACCAAGGTACAGTTAATTTTAACTCGTGGAGTAACAAACGCTTTAACTTTAACGAATGTACATTCAACCAGGATCATGAACCGTTCGATGAAACTTTTAAATTGTTTAAAGATAAACTGTACATTTTAAAATCTAACCAACTAGAAATTGATTACTTGAAGGAATACATTACAACTGAAAGAATACCTAAAGGATTGAGAATAACTAACTAAATATCCAAATAATGTGAAGTTTAATTCGATGTTGTATAAGCAATTGACTGAATTATTTAATAACACGGCTATTGAAATGTTGAAATACATGGTTAGAGACTATGAGACACAGAATGAAAGGCTTATAGCTGAAACTAATGAATTACACACTAAATTGTTTGAAGTTAACAGAGAAACTTTTGACACTAGAAAATGACAATTTATTTAAAGAAATTGATAATTTTTGTGACAAGGTTATTAATAGAAAGATAAAGAAACTGGATAGGGACCTGCATGATTACAACAATGGCAGGGCATATCCAATTTTTAATAATTTTAATACATTTAATGAATCCAGGTTGCAGGTTACAGAAAACACGATTAATGAACACCAGAGAAATGGGTTTGATAACCGCACAACACATGAATCCCCTTTAGAGCAGGAAGGGGTAAGGAGGAGCGAGAGGATAGCCGAGAAAGTAAGGAAACATTCTTACCAGAACCCCCTACCACCCAAGGAAAGAGGGGGGAGATTTCAGGGGAGGATACATGTATATTGACAAACGAGTTAAGTATTCTTTTCTAATTCTGGTAGCAGTACCAGTGACGCCCTTGAATCTAATGTTCCTTGTATATGTCGGAAAGACAATTTTACTATATACAACTTTACTGACAATATTATAGATGAAGTTTATTTTGTTATTTACAAAGGGTTTTCATTTTACGGTTAATACACTAATTGACATTAAACTATTTATAAGGCACTTGAATTTGAATGTTTATTTCAAAGGAAAAAACAACATGGAGATTTTACACAAAAAAAGTATATTTAACCCCCCCCCCCCCACTAACCCTGTGTTGAAAGTCTTTGAAGAGATGGTTGAAAGAGATGCAAGACAAATTTATTTTCATAAGGACTATAACAATAAAAACTGGTCAGAAGAGGAAGAAAAAATTAGAGTGATGAAACCAGACAAAGGGGGAGGGGTGGTTTTGATGTACCAGGAAATGTATGAAAACTGCATACATAATATTGTACAGGATACTGATCATTACATGATAGTATCCCGTAATGAAATAAACATTGCGTATTCCAAGATTAATTATTACTTAATGGATCATCTGCTTCAAGGTAGTATAGATGAAAAATTATACAATTTCCTATACATAGAAAATCCCCGGCTTCCTGTTATATTTGGGATACCCAAAGTGCATAAAGGGTTAGAACCACTTAAATTCAGACCCATTGTAGCTGGAGGGGGGAGTATTATAGAACCCCTGGCTATATTTGTGGACACACAATTGAAACATTTCATTAACTCAGTTCCACACATCAGTAGGGATTCTTGGGAGTTCTTGAGAAATATCCCAACAAGGAAAATTGACACTGAGTTATACTTTGTCACCGTAGATGTGGTGGAATTATTTCCAAGTATCCCTCACAGGATAGGACTGGAATGGTTTTGTGACATTTTAAGTATGGAATCTGGATTAAATGGTAACCTTGTTAATTTAATTATAGAATTCACAGAGACAGTATTGATGAACAATTTCGTGTATTTTAACGGTGACCATTTTCAACAAAAGAAAGGTATTGCGATGGGGGCAGCATGTGCCTCCATTTACGCAAATTGTGTTATATTTTTGGGAGAAAAAATACATTTTCAACACAACATGGAAGCAACACATTTTATTTTACACCCATTTTTTGGATGATATTTGCATTTTTTGGAAAGGGTCTAAGTTAGCATTCCTTCAATTTTATGAATATATAAATTCTTGTACTGAATTTTTGAGATTTACACATACCTTTGATGAAACAAGTATTAATTATTTAGATGTAACTTTATATAAGGACTCACACAATTTTTTACATTCAAAACTATATAGAAAATCCACTTTTTCGAACACATATTTACATTTTCAAAGTGGACTCCCTTTTTTTCAGAAAAAGGGTATAGTAAAAGGACAGTTGATAAGGGCATCGAGGATGACAAGTGAAGAGGGGATGTTTTTGGAGGAGGTCAAATTTATAAAGAAACTTTTTCTGGAAAGGGGTTACCCGGATTTATTAATACAGACTTTAATTGAGGAAGTGATAAGTGGGAGAAAGAATAAATACTTTCCACTATTAGGGCAGAAAGATGATATGACGGTTACAAAGAAGGAAAGAGAAAAGGAAAATTTATAGTCAAGCTACGATACATACTTTTTCGGATACTTCCAATATTGTGGAAGGAATTGTTAGTAAATATTGGCCAATATTAAAAATGAACAATGACATTGGTAATTACATCCCTAATCATCCCACTTTTATTAGAAAAAGAGGAAAGAATTTAAAGGATTTATTTGAGATAAATGAATTGTATAAGACATGGAATTCTAATAGTAAAAAGGTACATACAAATGTGGGTCCTGTCGACAATGTGAACATATTTTAGATCAACAAGACATTTACATTCCATCTAGAAAGTATAAGTTGGTTCCATCCAGACATTACAATTGTGGTACAAAAGGTATTGTATATATTGGAACATGCACGGTTTATAACAGTTTTTATATAGGTAAATCTACACGTACCCTGAGAAAAAGAATTTGCGAACACTCATATGAAACAAAAAAAGGGAAAGTCTAATGCATTCTACAAACACTCATTGACATGCAAAAATATGACTATTAAATTTGCGGTCATTGAGCAGGTAGTGATGGATCCCGGGGGGGGGGGTAATTGGGAATCCAGGGTTGAATACAGGGAGCTATTTTGGCAACTCAAATTGGATGCCAGTAGACCCCCTGGACTGAATGATAGCATTAGCATACAGAGTGTGTTGAGATTAAGACAGGCTAAGTTATAAATAGTTTTAGACATGTTCCCTTATGAATTTTCATTTAAATTTGGTTTAAATTTTATGTAAGATGGACGTATATTTGGCTATTTTTAACAAAGGGAAGGCGTCATTATACCTTAGGGTGTATATAAGACAATTGTCTTGGTTTAAGACTTACTGTGTAGGTTATGCAATTGTATATTTTTTATATTTTTTATTTACGACATTAGCAATTTTAATAGCACAGTTAGGCTGATTATTTAGGAATGTGTATTACTTAGTGGAAATGTTTGCATGAATTAGTTCATACTTAGTTAGATGTGTTTACACAACCTGAGGGGATCAAAGTATATATACACACACATATATTTTTTATTTTCAGATTAGAAAAACTTTTTAATTTGTACATTCTTGTAAACAACTGCAAATATATATATTTTTTGCATGTAATACATTTTTCTGTAACCGCATTAAAGCCTGTATGGCAATGTATTACTTTAAGACGAATAGCAAAGTTAATTAGATGCAATTTAACATATTGATTGCTTTTAATATATAAGAGGAAATGTTGTTTGAGATTTTTAGTTCTGAAGAAGCTTTGTTATTGCAACAAGGAGAAAGCGCACTCAACTTTAAATTGTGCTGTCTGTTTTTATTGTCATTGAAGTCGATGGTGGATCTGTATGTCTTTGGAATAAAATTGGATTACATTTCATGACGGTTCCTGGTTTCTGCCTTGGTTTGTGTTTTTCAGAATTTAAGTTTCACCAGCTAAACGTTCATAGACAATTGTGTTTCTATTTACATAGGACAAAAGATTTCAGGAAATCAGATCAACTGTTTGTCTTGTTTTCAGACAATAGATTTGGGGTTCCTGTCTCTAAAGTAACCTTGTCTCGCTGGATCTCTAGTTGCATCTCATTTATTTATGGTTCCAATGGCAGAGAATTACCCTTTAAAGTGAAGGCTCATTCTACACAGTCTGTGTCTACCTCTACTGCATTTCAGGCTAGGATGCCTATGGATGATATTTGTGATCCAGCAACATGGGCTTCACCTCATAACTTTTAGTCACTACAAATTAGATCTGGTCTCTAGAGGCAGATCTTCCTTTGGTTCCACACTGCTCAAGAGTATTTTTCACTGAGCCACCCAAGGTCAAGTTGCTAGGGATGCTGTCCCAGGGGTAAGAATTAAGGCGAGATTGGACTACATAACATCAAGAAGTTATGTACTCACCATAACGTTCGATGTATATAGTCAATCTTGCCTTACATTCTTACTTACCCACTCTCCTACCCTCCGCTTGAGGACCTGGCGGTATAGTCTCTAGGTGTCAGTGGTCCTTTCGGTTAGGGTTGTTGCTCTTCTCAGTATGTGTGTGTGTGCGCGTGCTTGCAGCAAACAAGATCTGGGGAATGAGCCTGTTGCATGATGGGATACCTCTTAGCCACGAGCCAAGACTTCGAGCTAGAGTATGGTCGAGTCGGAGCCGAGGTTCGGCTCCGAATCCAGGGGTAAGAATGTAAGGTGAGATGGACTACATACATCTAACGTATGGTGAGTGCATGACTTCTTGTTTTATTCATATATTCATCATTTACAGCTTGTCTAAATTTGACAAATACTTCACATATGGATTCCATGTTTAGTTAAACGATAAGAAAAAAAAACACTTGTAAAAATGTTTTAAGCAACAATTCAGAAAACCATTTATTTTTATTTCTTTATTTTCCTGTTTGTTTACTGGGTTAGTCCGACTGGACACAAGATGACCATTTTCAGCAGAGTCTTGGGGAGAAAATCTCCATATACATAGTAAAAATTTAGAAAAAAATAATAAATTATATAAACATAGCTATTTTGTACAAAAAGCATAGAACATATAAAAGGAGTAAAATCAGAGTTTTACAAATGATCAGCATACAGTAGTTAGAATATTGAGAAACAATTAAACAAGATATTATACAATAAATATGCAAAAATATAAATACTTACTGCAATGGAACTTGCACATCCTAGCTAACCCCATGTGTTTGAATTCCATATTCATCTTTTTCTCTTCTCCTGTTCTTTAATCCTGATTATACCTTATTACTTTATTTACAGTCTCCCTTCAGTTCACTCTGTTGCTTGTTTCCTCCATTTCTGCCATTTTTCATAGTTGTGCATTCCCATACCTCTCCCCATGATTCTCTCCTTCACAGACACTTCTTGAATTAGATCTATAATAAGATCTATAACATCCTTAACTGGGGTATTCTTTTGATTCCATTTTATTATAAGTTTATGACTTCCTGTCAATATTGTGCCTGATAATTCATTTTGACTTTAAATAATTTACATTCAGAGCTTTTCTCAGAACATGTTTGTGGCATTAATTCCCTTAACTATGGCCGTATCTGCCCTAACATTTCCTGGAGGGCTCTATTGAATTCCTTAAATTTTTGACAGAAACAAAATATAAGGATCCAATCTCTGCTCTGCCCCATCAGATGTCTCCCACTTCTAGAAATGTTTTGTTCAGTCTTACTGGAGTGTAAAAAATATTTGTGTAGGTATTACCAAGCAAAAATTGGAATTTCCTAATCCTTACTGCTTTCAACAACCTGTATATTTCAGTCCATTGTGTTTCTCTTGTCCTGTACCCCAGCAACATATTCCATCCTGTCTGGACTTTTATTCAGATACCTGTTTTTTCTTCTATTATCTATATGTTCTCAGTATCAAATTCTTTTTATTCTTGACTGGTTAGATTCCTTTAACATGTTCCCTCATGATATGCTTTCAGGTGGGCAAAATGTTGTTTCCTCTTCATCTTACCATATATCTCTCTTAAGCTCCTGTATCTTATATTATCCCCCATTTTTCAGTTTGTAATTTCTTTGAAACATTCTCATGTCACAAATGCTTGGGATTATTCTAGCTCTTCCCATTTATCATATTTATATATTTTTTTGCCCAGACCTTTAATTCTATGTCTTCCCCTTTCTTTATGAAGTTCACTTGAATTGGTGCCATCATGTACCCTATCTCCAGAAAATATCCCTACTGTCATCTAGCCACTCATCTATCCTCTGTCTGATCCCATAAATTTTGCTCATTTTTTTCTTCCAAAACACAAATACCTCTGGGTCAGAGTGTCATATTTCCAATGATTGACTGGCTATCTCTGTCCATTTACTTTGCTGTATTTCATAATGCCAAGTCAGAAATGGTTTTATTTGAGAAACGCTCCAGTACCCTCCTAAATCCAACACTGCTATATCTCCATTGTTTTTTTGAAAGCATATTCTTCTAGGACACTCTTGAATTCTTCAGGTCCCAGACAAATGACTTCAAGAAACTTTCTAATGCTCTAAAAAATCCCCCCTCTGGATGAAATGGAACTACCTGAAAGCTTATAGCTTGACCATGAAGTCAACATTTGTACTACTTGTACCTTCTGATCTAGATCTAATTCTAATATTCTCCACTTTATCCACTAAAGACAGTGCTCTTTCAATGTATTATAAATGTTTTGAATTGTTTTTGTAAGGGATCCCATTAGATTTACCTCCAAGTATTTTACCCACTTGTTGTTCTAAAGTTTAGGGTGTAGCTCCTTTGTTTTTTTAGATGGCTGAAAATTCATTGTTGTTCCCTGTGATGTCTCAGTATTCAGTTTGAACTCTTACAGAGCTGCAGTTTCCTTAATATTTCAAACAAGTTAACTGGTGTTCCTGATATAAATAGACCAGTAAGTCATCTTTGTACAATTCCAATTTCTCCTCCTCTTTCCACCATGTTATACCTTGCAGTTCCAAATTTCTCAATTTTATGGTCATATATGTTCTAGATATAGAGCAAAAAGTATTTGGGATAATGGGTACCCCTGTCTAGTGTTGCATTTTAACTTAAAAGTGGAGGAGAGTTCTGATTTTCCCTTTGCACAGGGACTAGAGTCTCTGTCTTTGAGTACATTGATGAAACTCTCCGAGGAAGCTCATAATTTTTAATATTTCAAGTAGGTAGTCCCACCTCACTCTGTCAAATGCTTTTTCATCATCTAAGCTTATTATTACTACAGGCGTGTTTTGCTACTCTGCTTCCTGTATTGTTATTGTTTTTAGTATGTTATTAAATGTTTGCCCCCCCTTTCATACCACACTAGTGTGGGTGAATCATCCTTTGTATTTCCTCCACAAGCCCGGTTACCAATATTGACAATATTTTATAATCTTGATTTGAGGAATGAGATGGGCAGGTAGGAATTTAGTTGTTGGAGGTTCTTACTTGGCTTTAATATAGCTGTACTTGTACTTCCCATCATGGAAAGAGGTAATATCTATTTAATATATTATTCATTAATTTTCTAATGTTTTGATCATGCCACCCCCATCTTCTATATTTCCAGGGGGATTCCATATAATCCTGGTGGCTTACCACTTTAATGCCTATGTATTAATCAGGTAGGCCAACTGGACAAAGTCACTTTTCAGGGGTGACCCTGGAGTACTATCTGGTCAACTGACTTGCTCAAGGTCACAGAGAAGGCAAATAAGGTCTGAGGGAATTAAACCTTATATCGCAGGAATTTCACCTTACAGCCTTAACCCTCTATGCCCATTGCCAGACATCTTGTTTCTCTGCATTTGAATTTCCTCTATTGCTATTGGGGGGGGGGGGGGGTCAACTGCAGAAAGGTCCACTTGCCTTAAAACTCCCTAATCATCCCATTACAATCAGTTGTCCTGGCTCCTCACAGTATAAATAAGCAAAATATTTTGCCAACACCTCCATGATTTTGTGGTTGATACGATATGCCAACACCTCCATGATTTTATGTGGTTGATGTTATGATACTCCTGTCTCTGAATCTCTTATTTCATGCACCCATCTCTCTCTTTTTGTCTGCCTCTGTATGGTGAGTTTTTTTTGCCCTTAGGTGAATCCCCCTCAATTTTTTTTACCGCACTTAGTTTAAATTCCCTTTCTCTGTCTGACAGTATTTCTGTCTCTTGTTGTACTCCTTTAGTTTCCTGTGCTAAATTTACTATGTCCCTGACTTGCCCTTCTTGTAACTTTGTCACCCTTGCCACTCCTTTAATATCGTAGTTTTATTACTTCTTTCAAATGCATAGTGCCTTAGACCATCTTACCACTTTTTTCTTTTCCCACATTAATACCTCCATCCTCTCCTTTGTGTTTTGCCCTTTTTACTTCCTTCTTCCACTATTGATGAAAATGTTTTCTTACTATAGGGTACTGGAAATTTCCAATGTTTTGTCTGATGCCTGCGCTCAGTGCTAAGCTGAACCAGAGATGGGGCATGAACAGATAGTACCAGAGGGAGAACGACCCATGCTTGCATTCTACACTTTTCTTCCTGGAAATTATACAAGCCATCTAATCTTGAATACCTCTCTACTGCTCACAAATGTATGTATGGTGTTATTCCCATTGTCTTTCCAGATGCATATATCCCTCATCCCTATCATGTCCATAAGCCATGCTAAGTATTGGCCAGTTCCAGGAATTGTGCAACTCCTGGGGCCCCCTTGCATATCCCCATAGTGTGTCACTAGATTAATGTCCCCATCCCAGATCAGTATTTTTTCATGCAACTTCCCTGCAGATGCATTTAAGTTCCTCTTTCCCTGACTCTGACAGCCTATACAAATTCACTACTGTGTGAATGTGCCATTCCATTCTTTTTGCCAATGCCAATATCCCTTCTTCATGTATGCTGTGATTCATTAGCTGGTACCAATGTCCTTCGCTTATTAATATTCCTGCTCCTCTTTTCCTGGCTTCTGTAAGTAGCTGCTATTAATGATCTATAACCAAATTTCTCCAATTGAATGTGTTTGTTCTCATCCAAGGAAGTTTTCTTGCAGTAGGACTGCCTGGGAGAGCTTTTTATATAGCTCATAACTCTGTCTCATTTCATCTGGTTTCCCAATCCATTCATATTCCATGATGAAAGTGCTATCCTTTAACTTCACACTAATCCTGTCTTTTTGACTCTCCATACGTCTCCATATTTCCCTGTCCAATTTTCTTTAACTGTATGCACTTCTGTAAGCGTTTAATTTTAATTGTAGGCATGTAGGTACAAAAAAACAACTGTACTATGAGCTTGCAAAACTACTGTAACAGTTTCATATATAATAGGATAAATTAAAAGAATAATTCCAGAAAACTTGTCCTTTTTCTTTTGCCTTCCTTCCTTGCCCTACCATTTTAGGGCTAGGATGGTGCATACATCATGGGCTGTACTTGTGTGCAATATTAGTCTCCTGTTGTACATCATTATATTATAATTGCTCCACAATGGGTCATGATTTACTCTTACAGCAGATTTAACTACTGTTTTTATCCAGATGGCAGTGAGACTGTCTTGTCAATCTACCAGCCATTATTTTAGCATTCTTTACATTCCTTATACCTTACCTTCACTTCCATCTGTCATTTTTGTTTTTAAAAAAGGGAAAGAAATACTTCACTTTTTTTCCCTCTGCATTCCAGACAAACTGGGTTGAATTCTGTTCCCCTTCACTCCTTACCAGATGACAAGGATTGACCATCTTGTTTCAACTGCTTTAATGCTTCAAGCACCTCTGGTGCGGTCTGGGGATTCTACTAGCAATAAGCACATACTCTTCTCCTCCTCTTGAAGATAAGTGAGCAGACCTAAGCCTTGTTATTTCTCTCCTTATCCATGGTAGCACAAACAGGCACCTGAGCCTTCAGGCAAACTTGAATCACCTGGGTAGTAGAACAAATGTAGATACTGGCTCATAGGAACTAGTGAGTTACAAATACTTTGTAGTTCATTTTAGCCAGTATCTGTCTGTTCCATTTTTTCTTTTTTTTTTTTCCTTTTTTTTTTTTTTTTTTTTTTTACCTGACACAGGATTTTCCTGGGTAGCGGTCAGGACTTTAGAACTCTGTACCAATGGAGTTGGGTGGAAATACTTGTACTACTACTGAATGTATTGGTTGGACTATAGGTCTGAAGAATGAAATGTCATGCCATCGCAGTGGAACACTTTTGTTGAAGCAGTTCTAAAGTATTCTCTTTGGGAAAATTTGTTTCAACAGAAGCCCTTCAGAATAATGCTGCTATTTCCTTGTGCAGCTGGAATGAACTCTTGATTTTTTTTTTATATATATACTACTTGCTTTCATATCAGTTAACATCCTCGTGGTACTAAGTGCCAGGCAACATGTGAGAAAGTATCAGCAATGCCTTCAGAGACTTTATCTGACATTGGGTCCGCTGGATCTTTGCTCAAGATCCCAGCCTTAAGAAAGTACCTTAGTGATTTGATATGTCATGCTTGAAACAAGTCATAACCTTTACACTGTTGTCATTTGGTAGTTTCTCTGACAAATGCCTTGAATGTGATGAGGTGCTCACATAAGGAACCTGTCTGTTTACAAAGCATGTTCCTTTCAGGTAAGATGCAGTATGGCAATGAAGCAGCTAAGCAAAGAAGAATAAAATTACACGGTCTTTGTGGAATGGCCTTACAGATGTGGGAAATGGCATTGTTCTTGAACCTATAATTTCATGCATTTCATCTGTCAGGCACAGGTTAATTGCAGGCAAGGTCTCTGAATCAAATGGTTCAGCGGGATCATAGTAGAGTTTAGATTCTCAAGTTTTCTTGCAGTTACACCAAATATGAGAGCAGTCACTCAGAGATCTCCTTGCATCCCTAAATAATACAGTTTCTAAAGCTTTAGACTGAGTTCAATATACTCTAAGACCCTGGAAAAGGTCTGCTTTATGGATTCCCTGCAATCTTTCAATTCAATGAATTCTACAAAAGGCAGCAGAATAAAAAAATCAGCTGATTTCATTAGCTCTTTTCGTCTAGGCACTTGTGGTTTTCTTGCCTTATAGAGACAGCATTGTAACTCAGCCATCTTCATATCATGGAGGACCTTGACTTCCATCACCTTGGCAGGATTCTTTATTTAGCATTGGTGTTTCTCATCTGTGTGCATGCTTCAGGTCTTTCGGGAATTAATATAACCTTATGTACAGACGTTTTACATACTTAAATGGAAAAAATTGTGACGCACTCTGGTCTGTTCTGCAATTACAACTTTATCATATCCTATATTATCTCTTTTTATTTAATACCTTCAATGAATTATCACTCAAGACATAGACAAAGAAGCATTTATATAAAACAAGCAAAAAAAAACAATATTATCATGTTCCCAGTTACAAACATTATACATCATATATTTTTGTATAGCTATCAACAATCCAACATTTCATAAATTGCTGAATCATTGCTTTCCTTCATATCTCATTCTTCCTTCAAAACATTATTCTGCATGTATTCCCACAATTCCCAATTTTTCTATGTAATTTGCGCCTACCCTTTTCTAATGATTATACTTCCAATTCTTTTGCCTCTGTTACAATATTCAATACATCTAAACATAGTTGGTTTAGACTTTGATTTCCGTTTTCTAGTAATTGCTGTTTTGACAGCCACCAGAATGTCTAGGCAATTCAGATCCTATATCCCAGCTCAAAAAATTCACAAAAACACTTCCATAGTTACACTCATTTGCTCATGTGATATTTATGACCGAATACTCTGCAGGGAATTTTTAAAGTCTGCCAAATCATTACACTCCTAAAACATACGTTCCCAGTTACCTTGTTCTTCCCTGTCATGCCTCCAACACTTGTCAGCTACCTGAGAATTCTTTGGAGTCTGCTTGGGTTATAAAAATACCTGTGCAAAACTCTTTCAAGCAAAAATCCTAAATCTTCTAGACTTTGTTGCATACTTAGGACCATACAAATGTCCATTCATTGTTTCATTTTGAATTACTTATTGAATCTCTACCGATCTTTTCTAACCTCCTCTGATTCCTATAGTTATTGTGCAATGTTTCATATGCCCTACTAATCTCTCTTTTCTAACAACAACTTCTGTTCTAGGTTCATCTAAAAACTGTGACAGAACAGGTCATTCACTTAAGATTCCTCTATTCATTTCTCTTTGCCTTCCCCATCAAGGACTGAGAGTATTGGCAGTTTCTAGCATGCAGTCCAAATATGTACTTGGCCTCTTCACATGCAATTACCTTTCTCTCTCAAGTTATTTTCTTCCAATACCTTAGTTCTTTTGCCACTTTTATCCAATAAATTCCAGCCTACTCTCTGTACCCTAATTGCAGTCATCCCTATCAACAGAATATTCTCTCCATTCTTGTGTTGGCTTAGTTCTTAGAATACATTCTGCTACTTTATGAATATAATTTTCTCTCTGGCTGTTATTCTCCTTAAGGATCTGCATCCAGAATCACGGAATTATTTCTTGAATTCCCTCTGATTCTTCTTCATCCCTTTCCACATCGAATTATAGCTTTCTGCTTGTGTTATGTATGAGCCTTAACTGTGTAGCTTTAAAATATTCCTTCAAATCAGGTAATCCTAAACTGCTTTGCTCTGTTGGAAGGATCAACTTATTCCACTTGACCCTTCCCTTTTTTCTTCCCTTCTCAGATGAATGTAACTTTTTAATATTAAGTTGTCTATCTCGCCTTCATTCTTGCTGGTTGGGTTCGGAGCCAATCCTTGGCTCCGACTCGGCCATCTTCAAAAGCTCGAGAGCTGCTTACTGGCAAAACGGGAGTGGGAGAGGGAGGGGAAAACTCTCTAAGAAGAAAACGAGTTTTCAAGGGGGGAATTAAACACTAACAAATACCACAAATCCTACAACTAAGTGTTATAACTAATAATATACAAAAAGTTCTAATATTATCAATAAAGTGAAAAAATACGACCTGAGCCAGTAAACGCAACCTCGTAGCAGAAGCGGCAAATGAGATCTGGGTATTTAGTGCCAGGCATCATGGGATATAGGGGGGCCTCGAGCCAGTAAGCAGCTCTCGAGCTTTTGAAGATTGCCGAGTCGGAGCCAAGGATCGGCTCTGAACCCAACCAGCAAGAAAGAAGGCGAGAAGAAGACAACTAACATGGAACGTTATGGTAGCTACATAACTTCTTATTAACAACTTCTCCTTTGGTTGATAGAAATATGCCTGATATGTATAAAACTAAAGGGACTAAAGACATTTTCACTGCTTTTACCTTGCTATCTATATGCATAAACAAGAGCTTCCACTTTCTCTGTTATATTTTGGTTAGTCTCTTCCCTCGTATCCTTAGCTGCCATAGCAGAATCCTTTTTAACCCATATTCCTAAATACTTTATCATGTCCACATAAATATGAGTATTGCTAAACCAATTAATATATGGTACATATTTTAGAGTTATATCCTTTATTTTATCTTCATTAATTTTATATCCTGTAAAGACGTGAAACTGTCTCAAAATGTCCCACAACACTGAGGTGGCCTTTTCTGGTTTTATCATGTACAAAATATCTGCAAATAAATCCATCTTTTCTTGGTTACCATACCAATTATATCCTTTGATTTCTGTGTCCCTTATTTTCTTTGCCACTAGCTCTAAATATAAAACAGAGGAAAGAGGATATCCCTGCCTGGTTCATCTGTTCAAACACAACTTATCAGAGAGGAATGTTCCCACTTTAATTTTTCCCTACGATATCTCATATAGCCTACTAATTAACCTGATTATTGTATCTGGGCATGCAGATGCTTGCATTGTCTACCCATATGATTCCAGCTTACTTTGCTAAATGCTTTCTCTGCATCAAGACCTACCAACAACAGCAGGATTTTCTTACACTCTACTTCCCTTTGGATCATCATTGTTCTATTAATGCTGTCAAATGTTTGCCTCCCCTCCACAAAACAACATTGATCCATATCTGTCAATTTTGGCAACACTTTTGCCATTCTTTTAGCTATTATATACATAAGCACTTTATAATCAAGGTTTAAAATTTAAATTGGCCAATATGAAGTTAGGTCTGATGATTGCATACTACATTCTCCACAGCTCTCTTCCAGGATGTTGGTGCTTCTCTTCCTTTTAAAATACTGTTAAAGAATACCTTCCAGATTTTTATCCCTTTCTCCCCTCCTAGCTGCTCCACAGGAATACCATCCATTCCTGGAAAAGTTCCTGCAGATTGATTGTATGTCACCATTTTTATCTCGTCTCTATCTTAACTGTTGATTGTTGTGCTTGATCTACCTCTAACCTTGGCATACTTAAGTCTTCCAGAAATATTTCCATTTTTTTCCTCTTTCTTGATTTCCACAATTCTCTGCTTTATACACATTTTTGTAAAATTTCTGAAATATATTTAATACCTATATATGATTTCTGGTTATTTTTCTTGTTATAGGCTCCTTTTTACTTTCCATTGCCAAAGTTATTGTGCTAAAAGTTTTTGTGCTCTGGAGTTAATACTAAAATGGTTGCTTAACAGCAGTCTTTCTATACTCATGTATATTATCCAGATACCCCCTTATTTTCTCTTTAGCACTCTGCAGTTGCACCTCTTCTTGTTCTGTGAGATTCCCCTTATTCTGCAATACTTTAATCTTTGTCAACCCCTCTAAATAATTCCTGTTACTACTTAACCATTTCTGTTTTTATTTTATTTCTACCCTGTTTTTACTTTTATTGTATTGTACTTTTATTGTATCCCACTCAGTAGCTATAACTTTTGAGGAAATTTCTATCTTCCCTAATTTCAAATAATTTCCACTACTCATTCCTTAAATTCCTTTGTTTTAACAGGTATGGGACAATGCCAGTGTCTCATTTTTAATTCATTATCCTACACTTTTCTTTATCAGTGTTTGATCTGAAGTAGTTGTGTGATGAACCTTTCAATTAAATGCACATGTTCCTCTGAAATATAATTTCTGTCCAGTCTAGCCTAGTTATTGTACCTTTGGGAATAATATGTAAATTCTGAGTTTCTACTACTGAATTCACATCTTTTATACCAAATATTTTCATAAATTTCTATAGCAATCTACCTTTTTTTCTTAGATTTTCCCTTCTAGGTCTCTTGGATACATCCTCATGGTTGCAAATAAAGTTCTAGTCCACACCTATAAGTAATAATCCCTGCTGAAAGCTGATTTTCTCCCAAAATTGTTAAGCTTCATAATAGCAGTTTTTGGTATAATATAAATACATGCCAGCATAATCCTCCTCCCTTGCCAGTAGCACCTTACCACCACTAATCTACCATTATCTTTTTTTAATCTTCTATCACTGTTGGAACTCTTCTAGCAAGTAGTAAAAGTACCCCCCTTTTCCTTTGCTCCCTGATATTCTGCTGAATATTTGTCGTGAATTCCTTTATCAAATTCACATGTTCACTCCTTTCCAAATGTGTCTACTGTATCATTGCTATTTTCACTCTGCATTTATTAATATAATTCAATATTCTTACCTTTTTGTCCATACTTGTGAGGTCATTCACATTCCAAAATCATATGGCATATGGCTAGTTTAGCCATTATAAGTTATTCCCACTTATTATATATAACAGCTTTTTTAAATGTCTATTTCCTACTTTTGTGTTACATGCACCCACTAATGTTTGGCAGGTTGATCTTTTATACAGTTGTTTCATGTTATCTACATCTGAAATTGTATCACATTTTACAAGACTTTGTTTTAATGAAAATCCTCAAAAAAAAAAAATAAAAAAACACACAGAACACTCCCATAACCTATTAACTTAAAACACACAACACTGAGTGCATCTTTAAATAAGTTTAACCTTCCTGTTGGGAACAACGGTCTCAAATTGACAGCTGCTCCTGCAGTTTTACCTAACCTAAAATTAAGGTTATCCATGTTAAATCTCATGTAACAGTCTGCACTCCTACTTACACTAATTGCCGTCTGTTCTTGTCTTTATTCCCCTGCCAGATGTGAAAAAAACAACTTGTATGGTTTCAGAAAACATCAATGTTTAGCCTTAAAAAGTGCACTGGCTATCTTTAAAACTAAATTATACATTGTTCTAGTAAATGCATTGAATTGTTTTGGTTATAAGGGAAGCTGCTATCTCTTATTCACTTCCAATAATTTTAAACTTTTTTTTACCAATTTGCTTGTCCTTTTAGCTATTAATTTTACATTTCTTTCAGTAAACAGTGTCCAGACCTGTCTAGATTTATTGCCTAACCCCATAGTCTGCATGTCTCCCCAGAAACATAAGAGCAAAATGTATAGCTGTCACCAGCTGCAGGCTTTTCAACTCACCCTGAACTTTTATTTGCTGAAGGAAAACGTTTCATTACATTGTGTTCTCTTATTTTAAAATCCCCTTGCTTATACACACAAAAATATTTGATTAAACCAATGACATTAATCCAGACATTCACCTATTCAAAAGTAGGAGAAAAATATATCAATTCTATACATTATAATCTCTGCACTTTTACAACTCATCCCCAGTCTAACACCCCAAGATTACAGCATATTCACTGAATCATGTTTTTTTGTCCAGCCTTTCTTCTCTTTTCACATTGCAATACCTACATTTCTAAAAAAAGTAGTTGTTTACTTTAGTATCTTTATCATGTACACTAACCACTGAAAGTGATTTGCTATATAACATGCAATTTATATCATGAAATGTTTTATACAAATACTGTCAAGAACAAAGCATGTTTTGCTTAGTTACTTTTTTGTTTTTTCTATTCTGTGTCCTTCCAAACATTGACATGAAGTGGGCTGTATGCTTTTCAGTACCCCACACATTTAACAAAGTCAGCAAAAGTAACATTTTTCTTGTAAAGCCATAGGTTCATAGCTGTGTCCTAGGCTAATGGCCCTGGAGCCTTTACAAGCCTAGCCCATAGGATTACCCTGGCATAGTGCCACCTGACCTTGGTTCCTAGTGCCTCTGTCGAGTAGAGCCACTGGAGTGATCCCTGGGGTGAATTTTCTATTTCCCATCCACTCATTAAGATTTCTCTTGAAGAGGGCCAGTGAGGTGCTCTGCTTGACATGTAAGGGAAGTCTATTCCATAGCATGGCCAGTCTCTGGGTTATGAGCCTGTCCCTCCATGATGTTCTGTTGAGTGTGGTAAGGAGATTGAGGTCTCTGGAGCATGTGGTGTGAAGGGATTTCTTTAGATGTAGAATTTCTAACAGAGCTGGGTCAGAGATGGCTTTGTAAGTCAAGCAGAGATAACCTCTAAGTAGGCGATATGAGACAGAATAGTTGGAGTTTTTTGAGTCTGTCCATATAGGACAAGTATTTAAGGCCTAGGATCCTCTTTGTGAGGTACTTTTATGGCCTCTCCAGTTGTTGCCAAGTGTCTAGTGAGGTACATGCCAAATAGGGCATTGTACTCAATAATTGGCCTAATGAGGGAAGAGTAGAGGAAGACAATGACCTCTTTCTTCCTGGATGCAAAACCCTTAGTAATGAAATGTGCCACATAGGACTTTCTGACCACAGTGGCAATGTGGTGGTCAAAAGAGACTGTGCTCGCAACCTGTGTTCCCAGATCTCTCAATGCCTTCTGTGTTCAGTGGACTACCATGAATGTGGTAATTTAAGGGAACCAGTTTTTTCCAAGAGGGATGATGACAACATTTTTTGGCATTGAGCTTAAGGCCATGGTTCTAACGCCAGTCGTTGGTCTCATTGAGACCTTTCTGCAGGATGTCAACATCACTTGGGGAGTTAATAATAGCTCCCAACTTGCAATCATCTGTGAACTTTGTCGGTCAGAGTCCCTTCGTGTTGGCCTGGACTTCAGAGAAGTAGATACCAAACAGGAGAGGACCCAGGACCGGATCCTGTGGGACTCCACTTGTGACTGGTCGACAGTCTGACTTGGAGTCAGCTACTTTCACACTGTGGGTTCTATCTGTGAGCCAGATTGCAACCCACAAAGTGATATAGGGGCTGATGCCTAGCTCAGTGAGTTTTTCTATGATTCCTGAGTGGGGAATAGTATCGAAGGCCTTGGCTAGATCAAGGTAGGCTGTATGAACCACTTTGTCTTCATCCACAGCTCTGGTGACTGACTCAAAGAAGTCAACCAAATTGAGCAGGCACGATCTACCCTTCACAAAACCAAACTGTGTAGGATCCAGAGTTTGGAGATTCCCAATATCCTTGTTTATTAGGTCCATGATGATGCATTCTGCAGCTTTGCATATCAGACTTGTCAGGCTAATGGGGCGATAATTCCTGGGGTCTGTAGTTGCTCCACCTTTGTGGAGAGTGATGATTGTAGCAGTGCGCCATTCAGTAGGGACAAAGCCTGAGGTGAGGGTGTGACTGAACAGGACACACAGGTGAGGTGCCAGTTCACTCTGTAGTTCATGTAGAACACAGCCAGGGATGTTGTCAGGTTCCTTAGAAGCTGTATTCTTGGCCTTGGACAGTGCTATTTTAACCTGTGCAGCAGTAATACTGGGTGCCTGGCAATCTACTGGTATTGTGATTGGTCCTTTGGGGGGAAGAGAGAGGTAAAGTTAGCACTGAATCTGTCGGCTCTTATATTGGCAATATCTGTTGGCTTGGTATAGGAAGTACCATTGTGCAGTAGCTCAGAGCAAATCTGGGTATTGTTGTGGAGATTCTTTACATAACTATAGAAGGCCTTGTAGTTGTCTTTACTGTCTGCTGCAATTCTGTTTTCATAGCTAGCTTTAGAGGATTTGATGCGGGATCTCAACCTTTTGTTGAGCTGACAAGGGGTTTTTTTCCAGTCTTGGGACTTCACCTTATTCCACATAGGTTTCCTCCTTCTGTTGAAGAGTATGTTTATGGCGAGATCCATGCATTTGTGTACGTGTTCGTACAGTGCATTGGTGTAGGATTCAGTGGTCATGCAACTATTCTGCATTTGCATGGGTGCCATGAAGTTAGCCATCTCTGTTTTTAGGAGCTCAAAGTTAGCTTTGGAGAAGTTTTTCATACTGGTTACCTTTGGGGGGGGGGGGGGGGTGGTCTAATCTCACATTTGTTCACTAATTTCAGTGTTGCTGATCTTCCTGTTCACCTCTGTTTCCCAATTACAGACTATGGTTCAAGTCAAAGGTACGCCTAGTTCTTGTAGTCAACTCATGTGCTTTTTTTTGTCACTCAATCATTTTTCCTTGGAACATTGGAAAAGGTTTCACTGGCAAATTGTCTCTGAGCTTTATTATCAGAAGAATGAGAAGCAGAGTCCTCTTCTGTTTGCAAACTTCTGTTTTTCCTCCTTAGCCTGTTCTGTATCAAAACATTACTGTGATCCTCCAGACGAAAATATGCCGAAGACAGCTGGATACAAGCAGATTGAATCTCACACCTGCCTCTCGACACTCCGTGATAAATTTGTTTCTTTTCTGCCTGGTGTACAGCGAATAATCATTTTCCACAAGCACACTCCAATGTCTCCAATTTAATACTTTGCTTTTCTGCCACAATTTTGTCAGGATCAACTCTCTGTTGGTATGATTACATCTTTACTAATACAGGTCTTGGCTGCTTTCTTATGGCAGGGTTTGAAGCATACACTTGGTATGACCTTTAAATGAACAAATCCTACTTTGGAATACCAGCTCAGTTGCTTATTTGTGCTTTTATACAGTTAATCTAGTCTGTTCCTTCCAGTTTCTCTGGTACAGCAGAAAATCTCAAGTTTTCCCTTCATGTTCAATCCTCTAACGCTTATTTTTTGAAATGGCTCTTTTTGAGCAGTCTTGTACTCTGCCAGCCTCTGATTTTTGCAGTTTTATTAGTTCATATGGATAGCTGTTTATACCTTCTTCCATTTTTCCAGCCTTTTGTTTGAGTTGATATACTCCATCAATGCTTTGTTTATTTTAATTAGCTCTGTGCACATTTGTTTTAATTTTCCCCCCTAGATTACTGGAAGCCATCTCTTGTGCCAAAGCTTGAGCTTGAACTGCTTTTGTGCTGTACAGCTGCAGGATTCTTCCCAGTCAGTGTTTTATCCATATTTTCTAGTTGATTTTGTTTCAGGCTCTGAGTTTCTTCTTTGCTGACATCAAGGCTATGTACTTAACAAGTAATTGAATTTTACTAAAACTGGCAGAGGGATGGAGCCCGAGCTGAAGCACAGGAGAACTGGCTTCAAGTAGTGATGTCATCTGCTGAGGAATTAGCTGGGAGCATAGGAAATGAATGACATCTAGTTGGCTTTCCCATCTTTGTGAGACTGGAAGGATTTTGAGTGATGCTGCACACCCTCAGTGAAGAGGAGTATAGCAACCGACCAATGTTGTAGTTATGATCCCTAGGTCATGGTAGATCATGCAGATGATGCCATTGCACATCATATTAAGGGAGGCAGTACTGGGCTAGGGCAAAAATAATTCACAGCAGTAGGATGACACATCAGTGAGACACCTTGATCTCTTCTAAAATCTTAAAATATATTGAATGACATCTGGAGGAAAAAAACTTGACTTCAGGAATCTAGAGAGGGGGATAGGAGCATTTGATTGTTGGCTACTAAGGCAAAAGTTACAATGTGTAAAAATCCTTGCTTGAAAAAGATTAGCTACTACTTCAGCCAGGAGAGTATGAGTTGTAGGCTCTTGTGTGCTGTTGGCTCCCTTATAATTTTTATATAAAACAAGGTAGTTTCATCTGCTAATCCTTCATGTCGCAAGTTGTGTTGGATATTTCTGCTTGCCAGTTGATCTCAAAGACTCTGGAGTATGTTTAGTCTAAAATAGATCCAGAATGGAATTGCTTGTTTAAATTAAAGGAACTACAGCCATTTGAAAGAATAATTAGCTTTTTACCTCTTTTGCATCTAGTAGTTGAAGTCATCTGATGGGAAAACTGTCTCCAGCTGAGTAGTTTTTTTATTTGAATCTAATGTGATTGCAGAGGTAACATCTTAAGTAGACAGCCAAGATCCAGTTTAACAATGCAGCTGGTATTTCTACTACCTTCTTCAGAAGACTGAATATGGTATATGCTTGTATCTACCCTTCATTTCATATGTCTAACTAACACTATAGGTTAAAATACATTCTCTAAAGCACAGTTGGTTTCATTACAGCTGTTATTCATGCTCACTTGCTGATTCTTTTCACCCAAATCTGGATGTTTAGCTCAGTATTTTTTAAACAAGCATCATTAAGTTATCATATATGACATAGGCCATGTTGCATCTATATAAATGAAAATAAACCATAGCGACATAATCTCATTTGCAAACATTATATATTCCAAACCATGCTGAGACAACTGTAGCTGCAAACATTATACATCACTTTTAACATATCCAGTCATTGTTGGTCAACCATTACATAGTTCATTCAGAGCCTACCTTCTTTTAAACCTTGTTCCTCCTCCTGCATGTATTGATCCCACATTTCCATTTTACTATGTAATTTGCTCCTACCCTTTTCTAAAGATCCCAGTTCCAGTTGTTTTATCTCTTACTATCTTCTTCTAGTAAAGTTGGTTTAGATGATTTCCTTTTTCTAGTAATTGCTTTTTTGGCAGACATCACAATTAGACTCAGCAAGGCCGTAAGTCTAGGCAATTTCAATTCTGTACCATAGCTCTAAAACAATAATTTCCCTAGTTACTCCAGTTTGCTCACCAAGGATGTCCGACAGAGCAGTCTGCAGGGAATCTTTAAAGTCTGCCAACTTGATGTTCAGTTCAGCATTGTACCATCTAGTAACTCTGAAGGTGTGGCACTAAAGCATCAGTGCAATACTTATAAGAATAAATGATTTTCCTTGAAAGAAAAATGCTGAATACCTTTCCTTGCTGATGCTTCAAGCTGTTCTTTCATTATAACACTGCACTTCTAAGCCGCTATCAGCATCCTCTGAATTTTTTTTTTTTTTTTAATTTTTGTCCGTCAGTGGTAATTGCACATATCACTCAAAGAATTTCTGCTACATCTGGCAATTCTTCATGCTTCTCTGCTTTATGCTTTACTCAACATACCTCCCATACACAGTTACATGCATTCTCTATCAAATCATACTTCTGCAGATTACATAACATTCTTTGCAGTCTTGAAAGTGACTTCTTCAAAAGCTTTCTGAACATGCTTTGCAAAGTTTGTGATCTGTTTACAGTTTAATGTCTTTAAGCATTTTAATGGAATTTTTTGCATCCATGCACTATTGCAGTGAGTTCCTTTTGTATATGAGCACATCTCTTTTGTGCATCTGTAAATGTTGTTGACTCACAAGCAAATGATCTGTTCTCTTGTATTATCGTGATTCCTATAACATTGTGATGGATACCTATTTACTTATGTATTTATTTCATTTATTGACTAGGATATTCTTAAGGTCCCTTTTTCAATAGCAGCCCAGGGAGAAAAACTTGAAAAATAAAATCTAATTCTTGACCTGAACCATGTAGTCCATGTATGCTAAAGTACAATTAAATCTAGTTTTCAGACTAGGCACTGCAACCATACATATGTGGAATAATTATATGGCATGTAAAAAAGCTTATGAGAACCTACAAAATCTTTTAAGTTAAATAGTTAAGCTAAAACATATTGTGTTTACCTGATTACATCCCTTAATGGGTAAGGATGCTGTTTTTAGTAAGAATGGTAGGGAAATAACTGTTGAATAAAATAACCAGGTAAAAGAAAGAGAGCTGGGAAGTAAGCACAGAAAATTAGTTTAAATGAAACATTGCTGGAAGCTTTGAGCGAATAATAAGATGATTAGTGTGTGAGGATGACTTGAGTTTTAAAGTATAGCAAGATATAACTAAAGAATAGACAAGATGCTGTAAGAATAAACAATGTTAATAGCTGTTAACAGTTGGATGTTTAGTAAGAGGGGAAGGGTTTGTGATGTTGCTGATAGCCTAGGGTGTTTGGTATAGTATATCACAATTGTGATTTGCTGTGTTATTGTGTTCAGCACTGTATACAGGGAAACGTTATTGTTTATGATAAGTTGTCTTATTTACATAATGGTGTTTTGAAGTTGAGGCATCATAACTGGTTTCTTTATTTCAAAACTCGTATTTATTCTAAGTTCCATTCCCAGGTTACATCTTCTAACAGCTTTCTTAGAGATGTGGTTTTCTAAGACATTAGGCCAAAATTTTGCAAAATACTGCATCATTCCTAGAAACTTCTGTAATGCCTATTTGTCTTTTAGCTACTGCATTTGTGTAACTGCTTTCAGTTTTTCTGGAGCAAGTTTCAGAGAGACTGATGTTAGAATATGACTCACATATGTCAGATGTACCACTCTGATTTTACATTTGCTCTTAAGTTGAATTTTCATATCTTAATGTATTCAACTTTATCAGTTTCTTGTCATGTTCCTATTGTGTATGGCCCTAAAATAATAGGTCATCAATTATACTTACAACACTTTGCAAGTCTTCTCTCACTTGAGCAGCAGCCCTCTGAAATACCTTTGGTGCTGATGTAATTCCAAAGAAAAGTCTAAGGAACCTGTACAATCTTAAGTGCATATTTTTGAGATTTCTAACCTAGCTTTAGCTGACCCCCAAAATCTTTTGTAGCTAGTACTAAAAAACTTAATATTCCAATGTCTTGATCACTTTTTCAACTATAAACAACTGCAGGTGGGTATTAGACAGTCTGTTCAGATATTGTGACCCAGTGCAGATTTTCTTTCCTAGCAACGGTGACCAAATTCCTGGCTTGTATGTACTACTGAGAAAAACAGCATTTATTGCTCTTGAGACAATCTTCTTCTTCTTCTTTCAGCTGCTCCTGTTAGGGGTCACCACAGCAGATCAACTGTTTCCATTTCTTCCTGTCCTCTGCATCTTGCTCCGTCACACCAACCACCTGCATGTCCTCTCTCACCACATCCATAAACCTTATCTTAGGCCTTCCTCTTTTCCTGTTACCTGGCAGCTTCATCCTTAGCATCTTTTTTCTCAATATACTCTGCATCCCTCCTCAGCATATGTCCAAACCAACGTAATCTTGCCTCTCTGGCTTTGTCTCCAAACCTTCCAACCTGGGCTGACCCACTAATATACTTATTCCTAATCCTGTCCATCCTCGTCACACCCAGTGCAAATCTTAACATCTTCAACTCTGCCACATCAAGCTCTGACTCCTGCCTTTTTGTCAATGCCACTGTCTCCAACCCATATAACATAGCTGGTCTCACTACCCTCTTGTAGATCTTCCCTTTCACTCTTACTGGTACTCATCTGTCACAAATCACTCCTGATATACTTCTCCACCAACTCCATCATGCCTGTACTCTCTTCTTCACCACTCTTCCACACTCACCATTACTCTGAACTGTTGATCCCAAGTACTTAAACTCATTCACCTTCACCACCTCTACTCCCTGCATCCTCACCATTCCTCTATCCTCCCTCTCATTCACACACATATATTCTGTCTTAGTCCTGCTGACCTTCATTCCTCTTCTCTCTAGAGCATATCTCCACCTCTCCAGGGTCTCCTCCACCTGTTCCCTAATCTCACTACAGATCACAATGTCATCTGCAAACATCATAGTCCACAGGGAATCCTGTCTGATCTCATCTGTCAACCTGTCCATCACCATTGCAAATATGAAAGGGCTCAGAGCTGATCCTTGATGTAATCCCACCTCCACCTTGAACGCATCCGTCACTCCCACCGTAGACCACACCACTGTCACACTACCCTTGTACATATCCTGTACCACTCTTACATACTTCTGACACTAAACCAGTAAAATATCAAAAGACCAAAACAAGACCAAGTAAATGCGAAAAGGCAAACAGCAGCTGAAATGACACTAAAGAAATAGCGTAACACACTTTATTTTCCGCTTTCGTCCGTAGACTTCATCAGAATAAAATTGTTCACCAAATTATACCTTAAATACTTCACTAATCACTACAACATAATTGAAACTACTTATTCAATTAAAAAAATCACTGCATTTAAAAAAACATTTAAAAGAACAAGACATTGTTATGTGATATGAAGACATATCAAATCATTACTTTTGTCGACCTTAAGTTTTTGATGTTTGAGAAAGCATTTCACATTGACTCATTTAATCCAGGTGGATAATCTGACTTTAATTTAATCTGCCACTGGGTTTCCCTTTGTAACAAAAAATTTTTGAAGTCACCTTCCCTCATGTCTTTATAACAAACCTCTAATATAGAAAATAAAAATTTATTAAAAGCCGTACACACTAAACTGTGTTTAAAGAGAGCGTTTTTTTCATCCTTCATTTTAATACAATATAAATGTTCCCTAATGCGTGTCCTAAGCTCCCTTGTCATACCCACATAAAATGCGGTACATGACGAACAAAGTGCTATGTACACTATACCTGAAGTGCGACAATTTACATAACCAGGTACGGAAAGGATTCTTTCTGAAGTCGTCACCGAAATATAGGGACCAACTGATATGTACCTACACATGTTGCAATCGTGGCAACAATACATTCCTTTCTTTGTTGTATTGACACTATATTTGTTACCATTGTATTGTTCTAAAATTTTCTTTAAATTATTGTCGTTCCTTTGAACAAACAAAGGTTTCTCACCTAAAATACCATACATTTCAGCATTACCTTTAATAACTCTCCAATTTTTTGTTACTATGCTTTTAATGTGTTTACTGTCAGAATTCATTCCCAGTGAACAAACCATACTGCCAGTTGATTTACTACCAGAATTAATAACCATAGTATTGTTTTTTTCCAAGGACAAACTTAATAATGGTAAAAAATGACTAGTACGTCTGTTGTAAATATCATTAGCTATATACGTAAGATCTGGTTTAAGAAAACCTCTATTAAGGAACAAAGAAATAATGAAACTAAATTCTTGCAGAACGTCAGATTCCTTTGACGTCATACGGCTAGCTCTGATGAATTGCCCTTTCGGAATATTGGAAATAACATGTTTTGGATGCCCACTTTTATAATGAAGGTATCCGTTGTTGAAAGTCTTTTTTCTATGTATGGTACTATGTATTCTCTTTTCTTCATCATCCCACCTTAAATTAACATCTAAAAAGTCTACAGTGATTCCTTTACCACCAATAACAAACTTAATATAAGTTGAAAAAGAATTGATGTCAGTAAGGAACAAATCAATGCACACATCACTTTCATCTATGATAAAAAACAAATCATCAATAAAGCGGCAATGAAACAAAATATGATATTTTTCTATCAAAAATGGCATAAATTGACGTTCCCACATTGCCATCACTACATTGGCATATGCAGGAGCAGCTGAAGACCCCATAGCTGCACCTCTTTTCTGTCTATAATAAGTCTGTTCAAAAAGAAAAAAATTATTTTCTAAAATGATCTCCAAAAACCTACATATTAAAGAAATAGTTCTTTGAGAAAAACCAGAATAATAATTCAACAAAAGGTCGACAAAAGTAATGATTTGATATGTCTTCATATCACATAACAATGTCTTGTTCTTTTAAATGTTTTTTTAAATGCAGTGATTTTTTAATTGAATAAGTAGTTTCAATTATGTTGTAGTGATTAGTGAAGTATTTAAGGTATAATTTGGTGAACAATTTTATTCTGATGAAGTCTACGGACGAAAGCGGAAAATAAAGTGTGTTACGCTATTTCTTTGGTGTCATTTCAGCTGCTGTTTGCCTTTTCGCATATACTTCTGACACTCCCAACTTCCTCGTACAATACCACAACTCCTCTCTAGGCACCCTGTCATATGCTTTCTCTAAATCCACAAAGACACAATGCAACTCCTTCTGACCTTCTCTGTACTTCTCCAACACTCTCAGATCAAACATCGCATCTGTAGTGCTCTTTCCTGGCATGAAACCATTCTGCTGATCACTAATCATCGCCTCCCTTCTTAACCTAGTTTCCACTACTCTTTCCCATAACTTCATGCTGTGACTGATAAGTTTAATCCCTTACTACAGCTCTGCACATCACCCTTATTCTTAAAAATCGGTACCAAAACACTTTTTCTCCATTCCTCAGGCATCCTCTCACTTTCCAAGATTTCATTAAACAATCTAGTTAAAAATTCCACTGCCATTTCACCTAAACACCTCCATGCTTTCACAGGTATGTCATCTGGACCAACAGCCTTTCTGTTCTTCATCGTCTTCATAGCTATCCTTACTTCCTCCTTGCTAATCCACTGCACTTCATGATTCACTATCCGCACATCATACAACCTTCTCTCCCTCTCCCTCTCATTCTCTTCATTCATCAACCCCTCAAAGTACTCTTTCCATATGCTCAACACACTCTCCTCGCTTGTGAGTTTGTTTCCCTCATTATCCTTTATCACCCTTACCTGCTGCACATCTTTACTAGCTCGGTCCCTCTGTCTAGCCAATCAGTACAGGTCCTTTTCTCCCTCCTTAGTGTCCAATCTTTTATACAACTCTTCATACGCCTTATCCTTAGCCTTCGCCACCTCTCTGTTTGCCTTGCACCTACTCTCTTTATACTCTTGTCTACTTTCTTCATCTCTTTGACAATTCCACTTCTTCTTCACCAACCTCTTTCTCTGTATACTCTCCTGTACTACTTCATTCCACCACCAGGTCTCCTTGTCCTCCTTCCTCTTTCCAGATGTCACACCAAGCACCTTTCTAGCCATCTCTCTTACTAGCTCTGCTGTAGTTACCCAGCTATTCGGTAACTCTTCACTGCCACCCACTGCCTGTCTTAACTCTTCCCTGAACATCACCTCGCAATTACCCTTTTTCAATTTCCACCATTTGATCCTTGGTGCTGCTCTCACACTCATCCTGCTCTTCTTGATCACCAATGTCATCCTACAAACCACCATCTTATGCTGCCTAACTACACTTTCCCCTGCCATCACTTTACAGTCTCCAATCTCCTTCAGACTGGCCTTTCTACATAAGATATAATCCACCTGTGTGCATCTTCCTCCACTCTTGTATGTCACCCTATGCTCCTCCCTTTTGTTAAAATATGTATTCATCACAGCCATGTCCATCTTTTTCACAAAATCCACTACCATCTGACCTTCTGCATTCCTTTGCTTAACACCATACCTACCCATCACTTCCTCATCCCCTCTGTTACCTTCACCAACATGCCCATTGAAATCTGCTCCAATTACCAGTCACTCACCCTTTGGTACAGTCATCACCATCTCATCCAACTCCCTCCAAAATTTTTCTTTCTCATCCATCGCACACCCAACTTGTGGAGCATATGCACTAACAACATTCATCATTACACCATCAATTTCCAGCTTCATAAACATCACTCTATCCAACACTCTTTTCACCTCCAAAACACTCTTAGCATACTGTTCCTTCAGGATAATGCCTATGCCATTTCTCCTCCCATCCACACCATGATAAAACAATTTGAAACCGCCTCCGATACACCTAGCATTGCTCCCCTTCCATCGGGTCTCTTGCACACACAATACACCAACCTTCCTTCGGTCCATCATATCAGCTAGCCCTCTCCCTATACCAGTCATACTGCCAACATTCAAAGTTCTGACCATCACTATCACAGTCCTAGCCTTTACCTGCCTTTGGGCATGTCTTCCCCCTCTTCTCCTCCTTCGGCCAACAATGTTAAATGTAAATAGTGGGTAATACCCAATATTAATCACTCTGTTATGATTGTTCAGATCTTGCAAATCAATATAAATGTGAATCATGCTTTTTTGTTAACTGTGAACATACTGTCCATTCATTCCATTGGCTCATTAATGATATCTTGGCTTTCTGTGCACTCCAGTTCCACATTTATTTTTGAGTACTCTAGGAACTTTTCTAGAAGCATGTATGAAGAGCTGAGCTTTAGGTTTTATCCATATGATGATATTCTCCTGGCAAACTTCCTAAACTTGTGAATAAATTCTGCACACATCCACGACTTTTGATAATGAGTTCAGATTCGCTTAATAGTCTGCCCACCCAGTTTTATCATTGTATATTATTTTCTAAATTATTCTATCTCCAAATTAGAGAATCACACAGCTTACCGCACTCAGTTTGGCTATATTTTTCATGTCAGTAACATGCGTTTATAGTCTCTGTAAGACCTTGTTATCTTGAAAGAACAAATGTCAAATGACAAATTCTTGATTTTTTTCTCCAGTTGCTGCTATTTTGTCTTTCTCCTCAAGGAAAGTAAGCTCAAATGAGTTTGAGTTCTTCAATTGCAAGAAACAGCACACTGTAGCTCAATCCACCTTGGAGTAAGGAGTAAATCACACTTCTGTATCCAAAAGATCATTTTTCCCCCAAGATTAATAATGTTAAGTTTTATTCTAGGGGATGCTATACATGTAGTACAGAAGGAGTGCTTTTATGCTTTGAAATGTACTTGTGACTTATATTGGCATATGAGAGACAAGTTGAGCCTTTAAAACCCGATTTCAGGAACATATCAGAGGCATCAAAAATAAGAAGTTAGATAGTCCTTTAGGAAGTCACTTTGCATATTTTCATAATGCCAAGCCTGATTATTTGAAAGGATGTATTTTAGAGAAAGTTGAGGTGTTTTTAGGGGAATGTATAAATATTAAGGACAAATTATTGAGAAAAACTTTATATTTTGAAATATAATACTTTGGAACCATTTGGATTAAATAAAGAATTTAATTGGAAGTGTATGATTTAATTATATTACTGAATAATTGGTTAATTGATTGAGATTTTATTGTATATAAGAAAGGATGAGTGTGTTGATTTAATCCATTCCAGGCAGTGGGCTCTACAGGTATGACTGTTATCCACTGAAGTACAAGAATTGAATGAAAGGTTGGAAAGCTTACCAGGAGCGGCCCTAGGTCAACTGGTGCCCTAGGCAAAAGGGCTCCACACCACATTACTTGGTGCCCCCATCCTGGTCTACCTATACCAAATAAATACTGGAAAAGCGCCCCTGCTAGACTGGCGCCCTAGGTGGCCACCTAGTTGGCCTATGCCTAAGGCCGGCTATGAAGCTTACTATGGAAAGAGACTAGCACACATTTGAATGTTCTTTGCCTAAAAAGGTATATGGAACTGAATATAGCCCCTCGAGGCTTAAGAGCATTAAAGTCTCCCACTACTCCGTTTGATTCAGAGAACAAAGATGATGACAACTTTAAGAAAAGGTGGATAGCAGCGGCACATCAATGCTCGATGGAATGGGTCCAGATGTTGGTGGAAAGAGACCTCCTGAAACAACGTAAACTAAAGGAGGAAATGCTTTCGGTAAGTGCCAAACTGCAAAAATGTTTTAGTGCTCCATGAATGAATGAACCATTAGCGGGAAATAAACTGTTGGATTTTGAAAGTGAATTAGTGCAGAGAAAAAGCAACAAAATTAATAGGGATATCAAGGATTACAGAACTGATATGGCATTTCTATGGAAACGCAAATACAATAGGATAGTACCATTACGGGGGATGGTAAAGTTTTTAAAAACACTACTGCATCTGTTTCTTTTGCCACCTTGGAAAATACAGAGGTTACCACAGAGGGAGAAAATGAAAGTGAGGACTATCTGCCCTTACCAGTAGCCCAAAACCTGACAGATTTCAACAGTTGCTTTTGGAATGGCAACAACCACCATTTCCAGGGGAAGAAAAGAAGCCGTAGTGACTGGGGACAATGGAAGAACTCTGGAAAACATTTTAGAAAGAATAAAACCACCAGATGGAACTGAAAGGTGAGACTGGAATTTTGATTGTTTACTGTTGAATTTGTCTGGGATTTATGTCTCTGAGACCATTATTTCAGTACTAAATTTATAACTGAAATTTATTCCAACGACCCTTCCAAGGCTATATGTTTTGAAAAGTGAATTGTTTCAATTGGGCAGGAAAGTTGCATCTCATAGATTTTTTTAGTAAACAAAATGATATGAAGTTAGAAAAAATTGATGGACGGCATAAATGATTCATTTTATTCATGCATGTCTTATGAAGATAGTCTTGCTGACAATGTAACTAATGCTTACAGTGTTTTGGATAGTAATAAGATCCATGGTAAGTCTCTATCTCCATACACAAATATTAATATACAAAGTTTTATCTCTACTTTGAATTTTCGGATTGAGAATTTGTATTATGAATTTGTTCAAGATAAACGTAATGTGAAATATAATTTAACTAAGGAACAATGGTCTGCCTTTAGGGCACTTTGTGCAGACCAAAGATTGGTAGTTAAGCCGATAAGGGGAATCAAATTGTAATCTTGAACCATGTGCAGTATGCTGCGATGTGCTATGCTCATTTAAATGTTAGTGATGTATATGAAAAATGTGAAAAAACACAGTACTATGCAGCTATTGAAGGGTGTCAGAATTTGTTAAAGAAGGGCTTGCGTTTAGGGTATTTTACAAGTAATGATTTGTAAAAAAAGTTTAACACTGCCAATACATGTATAGCTTTATTTTACTGTTTACCCAAGACACATAAAGGTATTTTGTACTTGAGCAGTAGACCAATTGTTTCAGCTGAGAAATATTTTTTGAAAAATATTTGTATTTTGTTGCATGAATATTTAAAAGTTTATGTTGTCACTTTACCATCATACATTAAGGACAGCCAGGACTTTTTAGATAAGATGAATAAGAATATTTGAATGTGAAAAGCTTATACACCAACATAAAACATAGTGATGGTGTACAAGCATTATTTTATTTTTTTAGGGGATCCCCCCTTAGCTCACTTTTTAATAGAATTGGTTAATTTTTGTCTTAAATTTTTTTGTTTAATGGCAATGTTTTTCATCAATTGCAGGGCATGGCAATGGGGGCAGCTTTTCCCTCATGTATGCCAATATTGTAATGGCCAAATTTGAAATGGATTACATATACACACAGCTTTACTAAATCATTGATAGTCCAATATTTCAGATTTATTGATCTGATTTATTTGTGTGATGGTGATAGACAAGAAGCTCAGTCTTTTATAGAAGATTTACAAATAAACAATTTGTTTTAAATTTGATGGCATTCAAATGGGACAACAAGTTACCTTTTTAGACATTGATCTAAAGGGCTTCTGTATAAATATTCACAAGAAATATGATCAAAATAATTTTTCTCTATGGTAATTGCCATCCACAACATCTTATGTCAGTATTACCATATAATGAATTTTTGAGAATTAATACGCTATGCAGTTTGGATACCGCTTTTGAAAAGGAAATATTAAAAGCAGAAAATATGTTTATTAAGAGAGGTTATGATATCAATATGGTGAAACAGTCAAAATTTAAAGTGTTAGAAAATCGGTATAGACCTACTGTTACTAATAGTATAAGTCAAGGTGGTTTAGTTAAAAATAAGGGGGGAAGAAGATATCACAATAGAAATGAAGGTGATAAAAATGATGGTAAATTATATTTTGTAAACCACAAGGCTAGCTATCCAAGTGTGAATGCTCCTGTAACACCAACAGTAAATAAAGCAAACTGAGTTCAGGAACAAACCAAAGCTGATAGTTGTACTCCACATAAACCAACGTTAGCTCCAATATGAACTATGTAGCAGGAAAAGTCAAATAAGAACCAATGTTGGCTCCAATATAAAACTTTAATTGATCAATGGCAAGCGCTTTCACCCTTCTGGGCTTCCTCATGCCAATGATAAAATTATATTTTGTGATCACCTTTAATATTTTATCAGAACATGTAGTTAGAGAAGTATGACAACATTGGTCCATGTTAACTAGGGATAAAGATTTGAGGCTTTTGTTACAAAATTATGTCAGTGTCTTATACAAAAGAATCAGAAACTTAGCTGATATCATTGTACATAGCCGCTTTCTACCACCAGATGTCACTAGATATAAATATTGTTAGTAATGTAGGCACATTGACTTGTAATAAATGTTCCATCTGTAAACAGTGAATTTTTTTCCCCAAGATTAATAATGTTAAGTTTTATTCTAGGGGATGCTATACATGTAGTATAGAAGGAGCGATTTATGCTTTAAAATGTACTTTTAACTTGTATTACATTGGAGAGACAGGTCAAGCCTTTAAAACCTGATTTCAGGAACATATCAGACATATCAAAAATAAGAAGTTCGATAGTCCTTTAGGAAGTCACTATGCATATTTTCATAATGCCAAGCCTGATTTGAAAGGATGTATTTTAGAGAAAGTTGGGGTGTTTTTAGGAGAAGTATAAATATTAAGGACAAATCATTGAGAAACTTTTTTTTTATTTTGAAATATAACACTTTGGAACCATTTGGATTAAATAAAGAATATAATTGGAAGTATATGATTTAATTATTATTGAATAATTGATTAATTGATTGAGATTTTATTGTATATAGGAAAGGATGTGCATTTTGCTTTTTTACTCTTTGAAGGCTTTGAGCCAAAGTGCTAAGTCTTTAATAAATTTATACAGGTCTTTTGAGGTTTGTGGCTTTGTTTTTTTTTTTATATTATGCTTTGTGTGGTGATTTCTGATTCACTTAATAGTCTGCCCAGTATTATCATATATTTTCCAAATTATTCTGTCTCCAAATAAGAGAATCACACGGCTTACCACACAGAGTTTGGCTGTATTTTTAATGTTAGTAACATATGCGTTTATAGTCTCTGTAAGACCTTATTGTCTTGAAAGAACAAATGTCAAATAAATGACAAATTCTTGATTTTTTTCTCCAGTTGCTGCTATTTTGTCTTTCTCCTAAAGGAAAGTAAGCTCAAATGAGTATATGGCTTCTTCAAATGCAGAAAACAGCACACTGTAGCTCTTCATATTCTTCAGGTAACTCGCATTGGAGTAAGGAGTAAATCCCATTTCTGTATCCAAAAGATCCAGTTTTCAGCAAAATTCCCTTGAAATGAAGGAAGTCCTGGCCATTGACCCAAGACATTTTTTTTCCATGGAAAATATTTCTGTGACACACACATACTAAATAACAAATATGTATTCACTTCTGTAGCTGTATTTCTTCTTTTCTGGCAGATTTGCTTCTGCACTGTGATACCACATCATATTAGAAAACATTATGGGTCTAAATATTCAAACACCATATGGGCGACACCAAATAGTCGAATATTTAAAACCTCGCAAGTGTGAATGGAGATCGCCATAGGGAGTTCTTCCCTTTACTTCAATGTAGTGTGATTTCGGAGTTGGTATATTTAAGTAGCGGGGGTGTGTGTGGGGGGGGGTGCAGGGGGCTCGTCCCCCTTGCTCAGCGTGATCAGGTAGGTTTTCCTTTTTTTGCATTTTTTTATTTTGTTTTCCAATTTTCGCAACTTTGCTCATATGGTGTCGCCCATATGGTGTTCAAAGTTGTAAAACTTTGTTCTTATAATATAGACCCAGCATTATAAGTAACACAATAAAACAAGAGATATGGTGGTCTAAACTCCATGAGGTCTATACTATTATTTCTGTGTACCACATTAACATGTTAATCAGTATAGCTAGCTAGCATTTAAAGGCATATGCATATGCCTCATATCTGAGCTCACCAGCTCAAGAAGTTATCTTGGTTTAGCATCTCATTAAAAAGATACCATCTCAGGAGATTAGAAACATCTTCATGCAACCCTACAGTGTCAGTAATGGAAGATGAACCTAAGCAATCTAGTATGGTTACAGAATCCACTACAGCCTAATCTTAACAGCATCAAAGATGAGTATTTATGGGCTAGTCTTATATGCAGGCTTTAATACAGAAATGTAATTAGCCATCACTTAAGTGTGTTTGTGTATCTTGGCAAGACATCTTGGTTGCCATGAGCCTGCCTATAACTTTTGGATCTCTGGATGCATCCTTTAAGTATGTAGAACAAGATAGTCTGAAGGTCTTTTAGCATGTACCCACTAATGTTTGGAAGGTGTTTCCTGCAGGTACTGAGCATCTTAAATCTAAAACAAATGGAAGTCACAATTTAAGATCTGACAGATTGCCAATGCTTATAAATGTGAATTCACTGCTGTAGGAGCTGACTGTTTGCCAGTGGCACACTAATATAATGTAGGCTTTTCCTAATCTTTTCTGTTCAACATTCGTATTGCTATAGTGGTCATATAACCTGAATACTAAAAGAAATGTATGAGTTTAGGTCATACATACTGAAAAAATATTAACATATAGTAATGGAATTAAGTAATTAGGGTACGTTTTTATGTCATTGCCTTTGCATACATGTATTTCATTATTATTCAGTGTTCATCATATTGTTCACTGCTGTAGTAGCCTTAGCTATATGGTTTATATCCTGTCAAGGGTATAACTGGCCAGCTTCCAAAGCCTGAGGTCCTCTTCTATGATCCCAAACCATTAATCAGCTTGAGCTGACTAAAAAGACAGGTTTGGTCACTAAGGCCTTCAGAGCTGTCCTGCCATTGAAGAGAGAACTCCTACAGGCTTTCTATTGATGGTCAGCTTGTGCTGTTTGTTTGCTGGGCAGATAAGTTCCATTTGGGGAACAACCTTCCCAATAAAATATTTATTCTTTTTAATGTACTTACCTGATTAGGAAAGTTATTTTTTAGCCAGGAGTTAGTGTTTTCATGGACTGTCAGACTTAACTGTACTTGTAAATGGGAGGGCACTTTTTTCCTGTCATTTTAAAATTTGTTTAAAGTTATTAAAAAGCAATTTTTTATTTTACTTTTTGAGGCTGGAAATGTGTTTTAAAATGCTTTTTAATGTGTTTTATTACTTGGAAAAGAGGGTGTTTAATAAATTTAAAGTTTTACTGGCTTATGCTGTTTGTTTTCCATGGGAAAGAGGCACAGTTTTCAGACTGACTATGGAGCAAACTACCAGTTCCATGTTTAGTCCTCCTTCCAGCCACAAAAAGAAAAAGTTAAGCAGAAAGCCTTTGGCACCACGACAGGCTAGAAATTTGCTTAGCCACAGGTGGATGACTATGCTGTGGACAAAGCTGGTTCCTCAGACCATTCATCTTTAACTGCAGCTCCCTCTGGTATAGCACCTATAGCCATTATGGACTGGGGGTTAGACACATGGTCTGCAGCTGATGGCGTCCCCAGTAAAGGACAAGGGAGAGATACTCTTTTTGGTCCTGGTAGAGGGAATGGGGAAGACTTCCTTGTTTAATCAGAATGTTGTACTCATCCTGGGATAAAAGCTGCTACCTTTAATAACACTGTTGACCACATTTTCCTGGGGGGAAAATGTATCTACTTCTCCACAAATATCCTTAGCAGTACTAGGTCTGACTCAGGGTTTAATTTAGGCTATTGATCTTTCTTATAAGGTAGCTTCTGGATTCCTCTTTTCCTGAAGCGATTCAAGATTTTGAATCTTGATGTGAAAATGAAATGACATACAGGGTTTTCTCCTTAGATTTCTGATTCAGACTCAGGATAGCTCAGTTATTGATTTTCTCTGTATTTCTCTGAGACTATTTACAGAATGTGCCATTGTTTTCAGTGGGAGAACACAGAGTTTCTCTTTCCCTGAGAAAATACCATCAGTTGTTACAGAAGGAATTTTCAGAACCTTTAACCATTCCACCAGTTCTGTCAGCTTTGGGGGATGTGTATTGCTGAGTGCAATTTTCCTGATAGGCAGTCTGCTGACTCTAAAAAGGCAGATAAAATTAATAAAGTTCTGCAGTATTTTAAGTTTTTATACTCCATCCCAAGCCTGATCCAGCAGCTATAGCTTTAGTTAATCCAACTGCTAACCATTTAGTTAATTCCAGTCCTACTCTTTCTGACAAGAATGGCAAGAGTATTGATAAGTATGGAAATATGTGTATGCTTCTGTAACTTAATTTTTTTTCAGAATTTTGAATTGTCAGGATCATATGTTTATTCTGATTAATTGTGAAAATGTGTGGAATGTTTAGGCTGGAGTTTCTTCTTGAGAGGAAAATGATGCCTTAAGTTTAGGTTCTTCAATCTTACAGGTCACTACTCATTGCCTACTCTGTGTTTGTCTGTTTGACTTGATTGGGGCTTCTTCCAGGGCTATGGGCACTGGTACTATTTTGAATTGGTTTGCCTATCTCTGTTCTCAGATATGAAAAATGAGATTTTAAATTCTCATTTGGATAGAGATTGTTTTTGGTTCCTCTGCTGCAGAGGTTATCAAAAAGTGTGATGAAAGCTGTTTTCCAAAATTTTTAATGGATTCTCTAACCTTTCATCAAATTTCAGCAAAAAACAGTCTCACCAAAGAACAGGTAAACAAACGTTTAAGAATAAATGGTAATACAGTTCCAAAAAGAATTCAGGAATACCCCAACAAATCAAGCACAGTTCAACAAGTCAGAATAACTGATGTGAGAGTGTTCAATCTCGCCGGTTGTTCTTACACCTGGGTTCGGAGCCGATCCTCGGCTCCGTGTCGGCCGCTTGGCAAAGCTCTGCATCGAGAAGAAGCTAGAGACAAACCCATCTTCCACAATTCCCCTCTGCCTTTACCTCAGATCTAGTTTGCCGCTGCAACGTTCACATCATTTTTGATGAGCTCGGACCTCCTCACAGCTAAGATTACTTTTATCTAACATTTTTAGATAATTTTTTTTCTTCTAGTTACCTTTAAGTTTAAATGTGTGTGTGTGTGTAGTGAATTGAGGGCTTTCTTCGAGTACGTATATATCTTTTATATATATAAAAAAGTTAGTTCCCTTGGGGCCTACCCCACCCTCTAAACTTATAGAACTTTTATAAGTTATAATACTTATACTGGATTTGACATATTACCGTATTTGACTAATTACTGGCTTTGACTTTATTGTTGGTACTGCCTGTTCAATACTGTGTGCTATATAGTTTTACTGATTTTGACTTACTGTTATTATGTCTGAAAAAGCTAAGTCAGGCTTCAAACGGTGCCAATGTGGGCAGAAAATGTCTGTCACAGACAACCATAGTTCCTGCGTCTACTGTCTTGGCCCTCTCCATCTGCAAGAAGACTGCTCCATTTGTCATTCTTTCAGTGGAAGGGTCATGACAGATAGGCATAGGAAACTCATGGATGGAGGCCTTTTGAAGCCTGCTTTCCAAGAGGCTTTGGATGCATCGGACCAGACATCTAAATCCTCGAAGGAATCAGACGTCGGAGCCCATGTCATCGGCTCCAAGCTCTTCATTTAAAGTTCGCTCACCGGTTCCACAGACCTCGGGGCAGAGTATCGAACTTTTGTCTGTTACCGAGCCTCGAGTCTTGGAACCGGTGACGGAGCTTCCACCTCCTGTGCTCTTGAGGTCGGCTCCATCTTCGATTCCTTCGACGCGTTCTTCTAGGCCCCTCTCTGACACCAATGTAGACCGTGTGGTGCAGAAATTAATGGAGAATACGGCCTTGTCCAAACTCATCTCAGTCTCTTCCCAATTGGTGAAGAGACTCGAAGGCCTTCCCTTATCTCCATCTGTTCCTCCTCAGAGACCTATTCAGTCCTCGGAGCCGGGAGAGGCTGATCTGATTATCGTGGAGCCCTCGGTGCTGGAACCATCTTTTTCTCGGTCGGCACCGTTCACCTCTACTCCAACGGACCCTTTACTGGAGTCTCAGAGCCGACGATCCATCCTTGGTTCAGGGACCGAGAGTCGGACCGATGTTTCGGTTCCGACTCTCCCTCTCGGTGCCTCGGCTCGGATCGACTCTGCTCCGTCCTTGGGGTCGATGCCCTCGGTCCCCATCTTGGGGATCCCTCCGCTTTCTTCGGAACCGAGGGATTCCTCGACTCGGGACCTGGGGGCCTTCGACCTCATGAGGAAGGTGCTGTCGACTCAGACAACCACTTCTGCAGAAACAGCTTCTCCTTCCCATAAGGGTCCGTTATCCTCCTCTGCACCCACGGCTACATCAAAGCGTCGAGCACTGGTGTCTCAGCCGCCCCCAGAGGGAGCCCCCTCTTCCTCGGAGGCTTCATCGGATGTCCCCCCTGAGGAAGTTCCGAGGAAAAGGTTGTGTAAGAGGAGACACTTGGATTCTCCACAAGAATCCTTGACATCGGACACTGACTTAGATGAGTCAGAAGGGTCCCCGAAATCACCCTCAGAGGATGTCTCCTTTTCTGACATCCTGGAGATCCTAAAACAGAGAGGTGATTGGCAAGCCCTACCCCCTTCTGAGGATGAGTCAGTCTTGCTGAAGGCATTCGGTGCTCGCCCTTCTTCCTCCTGGGTCACTCCGCCCTTCGATGAGTTGATGGAATTGATTGCTTGAAGGGCATGGGAGACACCTGACACAGTGGAGCCAGTCCCTAGAAAGCCTAATAAATATATTACTGCCCCTCAAGATAAGGCTTATCTCACAAAAGGAGTTCCAGTGGACGCTATGGTGGTGGCAGCGGCCACTAAAAAGGAGATGTCTGAATCTTCCTCATCTGTCCATCCACCTAACAGAGATTCTAGGACTATGGACAGGTATGGGAAGCGCATTTTTAGTTCAGCGGCTTTTTCCATGCGATCGCTGAACTATTTGACCCATTTCACACGGTTACAGAGGGATCTAATCAAAGAGTTGGGAGATACCACAGATGCTGCTGTCTCAGAGAAAGTTACAGCACAACTCAATACCCTTACTTCTATTGTGAACTCATCCATGAGGCTCATTTCATATGCAGCCGAAGGATCGAGTAGGGCTGCGGCTTCAGCGATTGCTCTTCGCAGACAATCCTGGATGCGCTTATGTTCCTTTGCGGAAGCCTTCAAGTCTTCCTTTACTAATGCCCCATTTGATGGTGCCACTCTCTTTGGCCCTAAAGTAAAGGAGACCCTTACCCGGTGTGAGCAAGAGGGAAAGACTCTGTCTGCTGTCGGAGTCCGTTTTTCCACCCCATCCAGACAGTACCCCAAAGGGCAATGTGGTGGAAAAATGTGGTTTCGAAAACCCCAAGGCTCTTTTCCAGGCACACAGGGTGATGCCCCCTCTAGAGGCAGAGGAGGGGGCAGAGGTGGAAGACGCCGCCCTGGCGGCAGAGGGGGTCCACAAAACCAAGGTGACAGGGATACACTCCCTGGGAAACCTTTCCAGCACTCCTGAGAGGAGGCCCGACTGTCCTGCTCTGGAGGCAGTCGGGGGTCGCTTAGCTTTATACCCTCAGGCCTGGCAAGGTATAACATCAGACAACTGGGTAAAAAGCATTGTTACCAGAGGTTACAAAATTCCGTTCCTATTACACCCATTTCCGCAGAAAAGACTCCCAGATGTACCGCCCCATCTGCGAGACCCTGCAGCTATAGAAATTTCAATGCTGCTAGAAAAAAGAGTCATCCAACCAGTCCCAGCGGACCAAAGAGGATTTGGAACTTACTCAAGGTTCTTTTTAGTTCCAAAGAAGACAGGGGACTGGAGGCCAATTCTGGACCTAAGCAAACTCAATACCATTGTCAAGAAAGAAAAGTTCCGGATGGTCACGCTTCAATCGATCCTTCCATTTTTACAGAAGGACGACTGGATGTGCTCAATAGATCTAAAGGACGCGTACTACCACATCAAAATGTCCAGGGCGTCCAGGGATCACTTGCGCTTCCGGCTGGGAGCCAGTCACTTTCAGTTTCGAGCCCTGCCCTTTGGTCTGACCTCAGCCCCCAGGGTCTTCACCAAATGTATGGCAGTGGTAGCGTCTCACTTGAGACGCCTAGGATTCCAGGTGTTTCCGTATCTGGACGACTGGCTCCTTACTGCCACCACCGAGCGTCGACTGATTCAGGCCAGGGATTACACACTAGAACTCTCTGTTCATAGGTTCATACTAGGCTATCTGCCCGAGGGCATTTATAAGCCTAGCCCATAGTTTTGTGGCTTACACCACCCCTTTAGTTTGGAAAAACTATGCCCATTATTTTGCTGTGCCTCTGTCGAGCAGTGACACTGAGGTAACCCCTGGGGTGTATCTGCGATCTCCCATCCATTGGTCAAGATTCCTCTTGAACAAGGCCAGCGAGGTGCTCTGCCTCACATAAACTGGGATTTTGTTCCACAGCATAGGGAGTCTTTGGGTGATGAATCTATCCCTCCAGCACGTCCTACTAATAACCGTGTCGAGGTTTAAGTCTCCCGCCCTTGTGGCTCTGAGGATCTAGATTTTTGAGATGAAGCATGTTCATCAAATCTGGGTTTGACATGGCCTTGTATGTCAGGCATAGGTAACCTCTGAGCAAGCGGTAAGCAACTGAATATAACTGGAGTTCTTTCAGTCGGGCAGCATAAGACAGATTTTTGAGACCCTTTATCCTTTTGGTGAGGAACTTTTGTGGCCTCTCCAGCTGCTGCAAGTGTCGGGTCAGATACATTCCGAATGGGGCATTGTACTCGATCATTGGTCTGATGAGTGATGAGTATAGGGAGACTATGACTTCCCTTGATCTAGATGTGAATCCCTTCATGATAAGGTGGGCAATGTAGAAGGTCTTCCTAACTACTTTAGCAATATGAGTGTCGAATGAAAGGCTACTGTCAACCTGGGTACCCAGGTCCCTGATAACTTCTTCTGTGATCAGGGGATTGCCACCTATATGGTAGCTAGGGGTAACCTTATTTTTCCCGAAGGGTATGACTATGCATTTCTTGGCATTTAACTTTAGGCCATGGCTCTGGCACCAGTTATCCATTTCTGTGAGACCCTTCTGAAGGATATCTGTGTCTGATGTGTTTTCAACTACGGCACCCAGTTTGCAATCATCTGCAAACTTTGTCAGCCATAACCCTCCTGTGTTTGTTTGTACTTCAGAAAAGTAGATGCCAAACAAGAGTGGGCCCAGGACTGAGCCCTGTGGGACACAACTTGTGACAGGCTTGGAGTCTGACATGGCGCCAGCAACTCTGACCCTGTGGGTTCTGTCACTCAGCCAGTTTGCAACCCATCTTGTAATGTATGGGTTTACATTTAAGTTGATGAGGTTTTCAATGATACCCGAGTGGGGTATTGTATCAAAAGCCTTCGCCAGGTCTAGGTAGGCTGTATGGACTGCCTTTCCCTCGTCAATGGCCTTGGTGACTGTTTCGAAAAAGTCAACAAAGTTTAAAAGGCATGATCTGCCTTTGACAAAGCCAAACTGGGTTGGATCCAAAGTCTGCAAATTCCCTTTGTCTTTATTTATGAGATCCATTATGATCCTCTCCATGGCTTTGCAGATAAGGCTTGTCAAGCTAATGGGACGGTAATTTCCAGGGTCGGTGGAGGCACCTCCTTTGTGGAGTGGGACCACAGTCGCTGTGCGCCACTCCCTGGGTACATATCCGGAGGGGAGACTAAGATTAAACAGCTGTCCTAACTGTGGGTTTAATTCCTCGTTGAGTTCATGGAGCACACAGCCGGGGACACCATCAGGTCCCATGGAATCTGTGTTTTTTGCCTTGGAGAGAGCAGTTCTCACCTGGGCGTTAGAGATGTTTGGGGGGCTACAATCATTTGGTATAGATATCTCTCCTTTAGGGGGGGAGGAGGGGAGAAGTTTGCACTGAACCTGTCAGCCAGTATGTTGGCAATGTCTGTAGGATCAGTAATCTTCACATCATTTTGAACTAATTCTGAGCATATCTGGGAGTTTCCTCCTAGGTTTCTGACATAGCTAAAGAATGCCTTATGGTTGTCTTTAGAGTCCTTAGCTATTTTTTTCTCAATTAGCTTTGGATGATTTTATGAGAACTCTTAGCTTTTTACTTATAGTGATCAGCGGTGTCTTGACTTTTAAGGATTTTGCTCTATCTTGTAGTAGCTTTCTCCTTTTGTTGTAGAGTTTGTTTATGGCTGGGGTCCACCAGACTGGATGCTTGCCTTTGGTACAAAGAGTCTTTGTTTTGCTTGGGATTGCCTGATCCATGCAGCCCTGCAGGTGCTGGTAGAAGGCATTTGTAAGTGATTCAGCGGTTTGAGTAATGTTTACCGCCGGCTCAGGGGCCTTAAAGGAGACCACACTAGTCTTTAGAAGTGTGAAGTTGGCTTTTGAGAAGTTCTTTACTGTGGTCTTTTTCATTTCAGGTGAAGGCGGGATGAGGACCTCCAGCGAGATTAGTTTGTGATCTGATCTCACCAGTGAGGGGTATACTTCCGGTGTTGAACATTATGCTCCCATGTTCGTGATGATGAGATCAAGTATGTTTTCTCCTCTTGTGGGGATGTTGACTAGTTGTTCCATGGCATTTGAGTTTATGAATTCCAGGAACTTTTGGGCTAGAGTGTTTGGGCTTGAGTAGTGTTCCCAGTCTATATTAGGGTAGTTGAAGTCACCTAGTATGATGGTGTTCGGAGATACATTTATCCCCTCCAGTGTTTTCAGGAAGGCCATGTGAGGTTCCTGAGTTTGCGAGGGTGGCCTGTAACATGCTACAATTTGCAGAGCAGTCTTGCCTATGGTTAATTGCACCTGGATGGTTTCCGATGCATCGTGCGTTGCCACCAATCTTGGTGTGGGTGTCCTTGATGAATATGGATACCCCTCCTCCTTTCTTGGTATTGTCCGGGTTTTGGGGCCGGAATGCATGATATGAGGTAAAACCTGATAGTGCTGGGGTGCTCTCAGGAGCCTTGAACCAGGTTTCTGTCACAGCACAGACATTGATGTTCTCCATACTGAGAAGGGCCTCGAGTGCGTGCATCTTGAGGTTGAGACTTCTGGCATTGAGCAGCATTACCCTTAGTTTTTTTTCTTTGTTGTGTTCTAGGGTGGTAGGTTTAGAATTTGAGCCTTGCCTAAAAATGCACTATGGGGTGGCAAGAGCCTTTGCCAAAATCCGAATCCCAGGGTGACAAGTGCAAGCCGTCCCTTGCGAAGCAGCGTGGCTTGTCCAGCATGTCATCCCAGGCAGACAGACATTGGATCCCCTTTGAATGACACCAGAGTTTAAGCCAATTGTTAAAGCTGATCATCTTATCTCTGTATTGTGGCATCATTCTTGGTGAAGGTAGGATACTGCTCAAGGTCAGGGTCATACCTGATTGGGCTACATAATCAAAGAGCTCCTCTATGTCTCTTTTCATGTAGTCCAAGGAGGTACATCTCGGGTCGTTAACACCAGTGTGGACAATGATTGAGTCATACTTGTACCTGCTGTTGAGAGACCTGAGTGCATGCGTTATGTGGTGGATTCTAGCACCCGACATGCAGCTTACTGTGACCTTCTCCTTACTCAGTCTGGTGAGTGGGACGTCAGTGTGTCTGACTATGGAGTCACCAATGACTAGTGTGTTTGGCCTTAAGGGCTGTGACTGCTTGACACTCTGACTGTGTGGTCTATGTGTTGCAGGTGTTGTGTTCTGAGGTGGTAGTTGTTTGGGTGTCTGCTTTGGTGGCCTCTGCTGTTTTGGTAGATTTTTGATCAGAGCCTCCGAGTATGTCTTTGTGTGTTTATGTGTATGATTTGAGGTTGTGATGGTATTATGTGAGACTGGGTCTATAGTGTGTGTGGTTACCTTCTCCTCCTGTCTGGTCTTGCCAGTCCTATGTTGAGAGAGCTCAGCCTCCAGTTTGGCCGTATAGTTGCATCTCTCACATGTATTTGTGTTTTGTGGGAGGAGGAGAGGGTTGTCTGTGTACATGAGGCAATTGTAACATTGCCTCAATATTCCCAGGTTCACCAGCTGAGCAGGAGAGGACATTAGCAACTGATCCCTCGACATGCTAGAAGGAATAGACAGAAAAACTTAAAAAAAGGTTCTGGGGGATGTGGGTGACCGAGAAACGAGGTTTGCTTTTTTGGGATACTTTCTATAACAAGAGTGCTGTATCGAGGTGATAAGTACTGTAGGAGCAAGTGCTTGGCTATACAGATAGAGAATAGTCTACTTGGGAGTCAAGTAGAGATAATTTATAGTTGTAGGATACACTAAATAGAACAGTAGTATACTTTGAGGAAGGTAGTTTTAAGGGAAAATTTGAAGAGTGGACTTTAGGTAGCCCTAATAGTTTAAATCTGATTAACCGGTGCTGCCCTAGTGTGCAACGGTAGCAGCTCCGCGCTAAATCGCGCTAACGCGTGCTTTATAGTAGGGGGCTGGAAAAAACAGGAAATGACCCCAAATGGCCAACGAATTACTAGTTGCTGCTTCTAACCACTCCTCTGAGGACAAACAAGCAGCTCAGTACTCCCCACTCCCACTGGTGAGTAAAGAAACTACCTCTGGCCACACAAGAAAATGGAGGAGCACAGAAACCAAATACAAAGCCCAGGGATCATCAAAATCTGATCACTGGAACAACTAGCTAGGAAAGTTTAGGAAAGGAGAAGTATTTTTTTGTTTTTTTTTTTTGCAAACAGACAGAAAAAATGCAGTAAATGCTTTGTTTTCGACTAAATTGCTATCAAAGGCTGGTACACTTGAGTGTATTAGCCTGTTTGTTACTTTTAAGCAATACTTTAGCCCACAAGTGCAATCAACAATTTAAGCTCACAAAAACAGGAAAATAAGGTAATAAAACAGTAATATAGGCACAAACAGTAGTCGAAAAGCTCAAAAGATCGAAAAATGCAAACTAAAAGTTTTATAAAATACTTATGATCAAGAAAGTTGCTTTTTCTGCTCTCTGCTGGCTTAGGAACTCTGCAGGGGACCACGAGGAGCTATGCCAAGTTCTCTAATGCCAGAAAAGCCCGCCAAAGCGTGCTTTATAGCAGGGGCTGGAAAAACAGGAAATGACCCAAAATGGCCAACGAATTACTAGTTGCTGCTTCTAACCACTCCTCTGAGGACAAACAAGCAGCTCAGTACTCCCCACTCCCACTGGTGAGTAAAGAAACTACCTCTGGCCACACAAGAAAATGGAGGAACACAGAAACCAAATACAAAGCCCAGGGATCAGCAAAATCTGATCACTGGAACAACTAGCTAGGAAAGTTTAGGAAAGAAGTATTTTTTTGTTTTTTTTTTTGTTTTTTTTTTTTTTTGCAAACAGACAGAAAAAAATGCAGTAAATGCTTTGTTTTTGACTAAATTGCTATCAAAGGCTGGTACACTTGAGTGTATTAGCCTGATTGTTACTTTTAAGCAATACTTTAGCCCACAAGAGCAATCAACAATTTAAGCTCACAAAAACAGGAAAATAAGGTAATAAAACAGTAATATAGGCGCAAACAGTAGTCGAAAAGCTCAAAAGATCGAAAAATGCAAACCAAAAAGTTTAAAAATACTTATGATCAAGAAAGTTGCTTTTTCTGCTCTCTACTGGCTTAGGAACTCTGCAGGGGACCACGAGGAGCTATGCCAAGTTCTCTAATGTTCATCTCGGAATTTCTGTAAATTTCGAAAAATCTGTATTACAGCCATCACAGCATATCTCATTCATAGGAGCAGAATGGGATACGCATTCCTTGATTCTAAGGCTTCCTCCAGAAAGAATAGCCTCTCTACAACATCATATATCTCTTCTCCTGTTGACAAAAGAATCCCCAGCAAAACTGGTTCTAAAAGTTTTGGGTCTCATGGCAGCTTCCCTCATTGCAATTCCCTTGGGAAGGCTGCACATGAGAGTTCTTCAATGGCTGCTATTTGCACAATGGTCATTCCAACAATTACCCCTGACACACGAAATTCAAATCACGAACATCTGCAAGTCGCACCTGTCTTGGTGGCTTCAGACTTAAAATCTCTCCAGCGGCCGACCATTTGTACTACCCACGCCGACAGCTACGGTGACCACGGACGCTTCCCTGATAGGGTGGGGGGGGCATCTTTCAGGGACAGACAGTCCAAGGTGAATGGACCAAATTGGAGTACAATCTGCACATCAATGTTCTAGAGCTGAGGGCAGTGTTTCTAGCATTGCAACACTTTTCTCCCCTTCTACCTCTAGGGACCATTGCAGTTCAGTCGGACAACATGTCCGTAGTCTGGTACATAAACAAACAAGGGGGAACCAAGTCTCATCAACTATGCAGAGAGGCCATGAGAATTTGGCAATGGGCAGAGTCCATGGGTCGCTTTCTGATAGCAACGCATATCCCGGGGTTATCCAACGTCATAGCGGACAGGTTGAGCAGAGCCATCCTGTTACCTCACGAGTGGTCCCTCAAACGAACAATTGCGGACAAGATATTTCGCAAGTGGGGCCAGCCTTGCTGCGATCTGTTTGCGTCTCCAATGAACGCCAAATGCAGAAGCTACTTTGCCCTATTACCCCCTCCAGGGGAAGTCCCCAGGGACGCTCTGATCCACGATTGGCCTCCGGGCCTCCTGTACGCCTTCCCTCCTATTCCTCTGATTGCAAAATTTCTACAGAAAGCCAACAACCTGGAGAGGACAATAATCCTCATTGCCCCATTGTGGCCTCTCCAAATTTGGTTTCCCTTTCTTCGAGCGCACCAAATTCAGGAACCCTGGATCCTGGACCCGGAGCCGGACCTACTGACCCACTCGTCAGGGGCTCCCCACCCGTCGCTTCTCTCCCTCAGACTAGCAGCTTGGCTGCTCTGCTTCCCTTCTTAGCCAGGTCTGATCTTCTTTCCCCTGCGGTTCAAAATATTCTAGTGGCTTCTCATAAGGCTTCCACTACAAAAATTTACTCTAGTAAGTGGAAGCGTTTTGTACACTGGGCAACTACACATCATTTGGATCCCGTAATAGCCCCACTGAACAAGGTCTTGGAGTTTCTATCCGTACTATTTCACCAAGGAGCTTCTCCTTCCACTTTGAGAGTTCAGTTGGCTGCTATTTCAAACTTTTATGTGGGAGAAAATGGGGCACCTATTATGGCTCATAGACTTTGTAAGGCCTTTCTAAAAGGGTCTTTCCATATCAGGCCACCAGTCAGAATTCCTACACCACCATGGAATTTGAACCTTCTATTGTCACAGCTAATGCTACCACCCTTTGAACCAGCTTCTTCCTGTTCTTTGAAGTTTTTATCATGGAAAACCCTCTTTCTGGTAGCTATCACATCAGCCAGGTGGGTATCGGAACTTCAAGCTCTTTCTGTTAAACACCCATATTTGATCTTTCACCCTGATAGGGTATCTCTTCGCACTAATCCCTCCTTTCTTCCCAAAGTTTGCTCCGTCAATAACATTAATCAGTCCATTGAGCTCCCCACATTTTTCAAGAACCATTCCAATAAGTTGGAATATATGTTACACAAGTTGGATGTTCATAGACAACTCAGATTTTACTTGGATAGAACAAAGGATCACAGAAAAACAGATCAGCTCTTTATAGCCTTTGCGGACAGCAGGAAGGGCATGGCAGTTACGAAACGAACCCTTTCCAAATGGCTATCCGACTGTATTGTTTTTGTTTATACTGCTTCTGAACAGAGTTTACCTATCAAGCCCAAAGCACATTCTACTAGATCAATATCTACATCCCTGGCTCATGCGGCCCGCCTACCATTAGACACTATTTGTGCGGCTGCCACTTGGTCTAAACCACATACATTCATTACTCATTACAAAGTGGATAGGGTTTCCAGGGACAGGGCAACCTTTGGTTCCACTGTGCTCAGGAATGTTCTTCCGTGAGTTTCTCAGGATCACGGAGCTAGGGACGCTACCCAGGTGTAAGAACAAACGGCGAGATTGAACACTCTCACATATAGAAGTTATGTCCTTACCATAACGTTCCATGTGGAGTGTTCATCTCGCCTTTGTTCTTACATTCCCACCCTCCCACCCTCAGGAAGAACGTCCAGTTTAGGTGTCTGGTTTGGTTCTCCCGCTTCTGTCTCTCTCAGTTGTTATGGCTGTTTTTCAGCTATGCCTTAGCATGTATGTTGTGTGTTCACTTCCGTTGGGTTCTGGTTTCTTTGCAAACTAGATCTGAGGTAAAGGCAGAGGGGAATTGTGGGAGATAGGTTGGTCTCAAGCTTCTTCTCGATGCAGAGCTTTGCCAAGCGGCCGACACGGAGCAGAGGATCGGCTCCGAACCCAGGTGTAAGAACAAAGGCGAGATGAACACTCCACATGGAACGTTATGGTAAGGACCTAACTTCTATTTTAAGGGACCTTGTTCCAACCTCCCCCCAGCAGTTCCTTTTCCCTTCTGGAAAGCTTGAATCTCCACTTTCCTCTTTGGCAGCAGATAGTTTTAGTCGATGAGTTCTGAAGATTACTCATCAAGGTTAAGGATGACAGTGGAAGAAAACCCTTCTTTCCTCGCTACCAGACTTTAGTATTTCCCCCTGTCCTTTGACATATGCTGTTTCAAGGAGTGATAGAACCAGTTCTTCATTCCCGGGTTTGGAGAGGTTTTCATTCAAATGTCTAGCTCCAGTTAAAGCTCATTGCAGGCTACAGGGTTTCCCACTTTTTTTCTTCCAAATTTGGATGACTCTATCTGTTCAGAGTCTTTCATAGTGTCAAAAAGCTCTCACTAGGTGAGAGATCTCTTGTACAAGATGGGATTTCAAGAGAACATTCAAAAGTCTTTTTTTGAATCCTTCACACAGGGTTGTGTTCCTGTGGAGTCTGCCTGAATGAGTTCAAAGAGTGTTTCTTCCACAGGAAAAACGTATATATAACTAGATCAATTTCTAAAGTTTTAAACTCTGATTTCAGTCATTGTAAAGGAATAACTCTGGATTTTGATCTTATGGTATCTATGATTTTCATCATACTTCAGGTAAGACCCTACATGAAAAAGAAACAATGGTATCTGAAGTCTGTTTGGTCCCAGCACCAACAGCCTTTACATTTTCAAATTACAGTGGATGGGGTTTGTCATAGTAGAAATCACATAGCAGAGACAGCAAATTTTCCTGAAATCCAGGTCTCCCTTTGTCCCTCCTTGCTTCAAAGGAGTCAGTCACCACAGACACCTTGGACTTTGCTTGGAAAGTAGTTTCAGAAGGGAAAAAAGTACAAGGTGTGTGGGTCACCACAGTGTAATGATAGGGCAGTATTCAAAATCTCATCCTATGCCCCACAGCAGGTTGTGATAGTGAGGAAGAGTGAATTCAGACAGCAGTTGCAAGATCTACTAGATAAAGCAAGATCTACTAGATAAAGCAGGACAACATGAATTGGTGTTATAATAGGTGACTTGAATGCACATATTGGGACACAACAGGATATGAGGACTGCCTGTGTTCACATGGGTGGAACAACAGGAATAAAGGAGACACCATTCTAGACCTTTGTCTGGCAAATGACTTGACAGTAGCTAACATGTGATTCAGAAAGAGACAATCACATGATCATATAGAATTGTGGCCAAACATGTAAGGAAAGGGAGCTTTGGTAGAATTAGTGATTGCAAAGTCATCCCTAGTAAAACAGCCCACAGCATAAACCAGTGGTTGCTACAATTAACTGCAAGCATTGGCCAGCAAAGGTTCCAAGGTCAACGGAGACTAGGCTGAAGACCTGGAAGTTGACTGGAGAGAAAGCACAACAGTTCAAGGAATTACTCACTGCACTAACACCTCAAGAAAAAGAGGAAATAGGTGGAGATGAAGAATGGCAGTGCCTCTAAATAGCATGTGTGAGGTGAGGACTATATAACAGATATGAGGCTGTGCCAGGTATGAAAGTAACGTACATAAGGAAAGCTGGTGGTGGAATGCAGACGTCCAGGAAGTCATCTAAAGAAAGGAGGTGTGCAGGAAAAAGTATAAGATAGAAAAGATGGGCCAGGCTAGCAGGAATACTATCTGGCTAACAAAGAAGCTAAGAAAGGAGTTGCAGTAGCAAAGAAAAAGGCAACAGGGTCACTCTGCCAGCTTCTGGAAAATAAGGCAATAGATGGCACAAAAACTATATCAGGTGGCAAGGCAAAGACAGAGATAAAGAAAATGGTCAGACATCCTTTATAGGAGATGCCAGCAACAACCTGCTCACCAGTCCATAGGACATCAAAGGCATGAATGAAGAAAATCTCTCAGAAGCTGTACTTTTCCCAGACACAGCCTACGATGAGAGAAGAGGAGGAGCCCACCATAGAAGAAATTAGAACAGCACTAAGGAAAATGAAGTCAATGAAAGCAGCAGGCTTAGATGAGGTCATAGTAGATATGATAAAGATGTTGAGTGAGACAGGGGAGAAATGGCTCCTGAGGATATCCATCGCAGTGTGGAGAGAAAGGAGTAACTCAGATGATGGGAGAATAAGCATACTAGTGCCAAAGTTCAAGAACAAAGGGCATATACACAACTGTGGGCAATACAGACGTATCAAACTCCTATCACCTTGTATGAAAGTTCTGGAGATGGCGACTGATAAATGAATACACAAAGTAGTACACAGTAAGATGGGAGGTGATCAGTTCAGATTCATATCAGGATGCAGCACAACTGACCTGATATTTGCAGCGAGACAGTTGAGAAGAAGCTAGAAATGAGGAAAGAGTCCAACTGGGCATTGCTAGACTTGGAGAAAGCATATAACAAGGTCCCAAGAAAGCTGATTTGGGCAGTCCTGCAGTGGTCAAAGTCCAATAAACATTGGTACAATTAGTGCAAACTATGTACAAGCACCCAGTGACTCAATTATGAACAATGTTCAGTCTCATAGAGAGATTCCCAGTGGGAGTAGGTGTTCACCATGGTTCAGCTCTAAGCTCACTGTTCATACTGTTGATGGACTACATTAGAAAACAGGTCAGATCCACAAAGTCGCTGTATGCAAACATTGTTGCATTACAGGCAGACTCTGAGCAAGAACTTCAAAGGATAAGGGAATGTAATGCAAAACTGAAGGCACATGGGATGAAAAGTACATATAAGACAGTTGTAATGGCAGCAGGTGGTGGAGTTATAAAGAAGCTGAGAATTGGGATAGAAGGGAAAATAGTGGAACAGGCTAACAGTTTCAAGTTTCTAGGAGAGGTGGATGAGGAGAAAGGAAGTTTGAATGAGGAGGTTAAAGCTGGAATCAGAGGGGCTACAGCCAACTGGCACAGTGTGTCAGGTATAGTATATGACAGAAGAATGCTGAAGAAGCTGAAAAGTCAGGTGTACAAAACAGTTGTGCAACCGGTACCACTGTATGGTAAGGAAACCTTGGCAGTAAAGACAGAGCAGCTGAGAAAGCTAGAGGTGATGGAGATGAAGTACCTCAGACTGGTGGTAGGATGCACACTGTGGAGCAGACAAAGAAATGAAGACATAAGACCAGAAGTCAAAGTAGCATCAATTGCAGAAAAGGTCAAAGAGAACAGATTATGGTGGCTTGGGCATGTGCAGAAAAGCAGAGGACAATTCTGGTGAAGAAGATTTGGAACAGACAGGAAGAAGGCAAGAGTAAGCAAGGGCATCCAGCAAAGAGGTGGATGGATTCTGTGAGAAGACCTGTGACAGGCATGAGTGTTTGAGGAAGGCAGGAGAGTGGCACCGACTAGAGAGAAATGGTGACAGTTGACATGACACCCCGAACCCAGGTAGAAAATGGGGGAAAAGGGGGTTGTGTGTGGGTCACCAAGGACAGATGCAAGCACATAAATGTAAAAGATGCCTGCCCTGATGAAGGTACTCAACTGTCTGACTCATCTTTGGCTCCCTGGACCTCTTTAAATTGTTAGTCAATACCACAGTTGTGTGGCACATCAACAAGCAAGAGGGGGACCAGGCCATACCCACTTTGCAGGCTAGTCATGTTAACTTGGGATATAGCTTCACAGCACATTTCACTCTACAGCCATCTTCCATCCTGTCAAAGCAGAATTGTGTGGCAGACTCTCATGAAAGGGAATTAGATCAGGGAGTCTCCCAAGGTTTAATCTACCTATGGGGAATTCCTGAAATAGACCTACTTACCTCCTCTCTGAACAATCAACGAGCAAGATTCTGCTCTAGGACTCAGTGGAAGAAGGCCTGACGGATAGATGCTTTTTCCTTTCCTTTGACAGAAATGTTTCTGTATGCTTTCCCAGCCATTCCACTGATATCCAGGATACTTCTGAAGATTCATAAGGAATTCCCCGAGATCATTGTGGCGACTAGTAGTAAGGAAGAAGTAGACCAACACCACGATTGATGCAAAAGCTTTAATTCATATAAAAATCCAGGATGTGAGCGCTTTCGCGTGCTGCCAAGTGCACACTTCTTCAGACAAGTTTAAAACACTCTAAAATACTACTGACTTATATATCATTCAACTATATCCTTTAATTAATTAATTGATCCTTAAATGAATCAATTAGGATCTTAAAGTCAGGATGCTCCTTGGAGGTAAAAAATATAAAAAATATATATATTCCTTGCAACTACAGCACATCAGGCCAAATCAAAACAAAACGAAACAAAACGAACCAAGATGTGCTGGTATATATATGTACAGTTGACATACATTCATAGTAAAAACACTTACTTAGCATATAAAATTTACATTTTTGTTTTTCATTTCCTGATATTATTTAGTAAGAAAACTACCATAAATAATAAAATTTCATCTCAAACGAATGTAAGAATTACCTTAAAAATATATATACACATAACCAATGTTACATATAGTGTACATTTGATACATACTTATAATAGCTAAATAAATAATCTCAATATACTATCCACATCTTAACAGAATCTAGAGACCAACCCACCTTCCTGTTTTTTACACTCACAATTGAACTACAATAATATTTCATTACATTAAATAATATATCTATATATACTCATCTACAAAAAATTGTTATTGAACATAAATATTTGTAATATAGAAAAATATGTTGGTACAGAAATACTAGAAATGTAGCATATAGAAACATGATATAAATGTATGTATATAAATCAAGAATTTGTACATAATGACCAACAATACAAAGTATTGTATAATATATAAACGGGTAGTAATGAATATAATAAAACAGAATAAATATGTAAAATGAAATGAATAAGATTACTGCTCTTTTAAGAGCAGCAATATAGGTAGAGGCTTGTATGCTGTAGAGGTATAGTGATATGCATTTTTGTCTCTCATCCTATTTACTAATATTCTTTTCAAGAAAAATTCATGTTCTATACAGGCCTATATATTCTTTAAAAACTCATTAGAAAACTTTTTAAGTATTTAAAAAATACTAAAAATAAATGAAGTTGAAATGACTCCTAAAAAGAGGAGACATGTAAAATGACTGAAAATGCAGTAGCTGATAGAATCTGTATCAAAATGTATATTGAATGAACAACCAAATACTTAAAAACTATATTTAATAACCTATCAAAGAAGGTTATATTCTCTCCCATAATCAATAAATCATGTCTATGGTTTGTGAGTGTAACGTCACCTACCGAATGGTCAAAAAGGAGTGTGTATGATATAGAGTAAACATGCATCTTAAATTAAAACAAACTTTATATAACTAAATAAGATGTAAATAAAAAATATATATATGTGTAAAAAGTATATAAAGTATAATATACATCTAGCTATTTATACAGCCATACCAAATATACAGGCGCTCCTGAAAAGATATATATGTATATGTTGCAGGGTACTTATGAATAATATTTCCTTTTCTTTAGCTGTGATCTGATACTAACATAGCTATTGAGGCCAGGGTATTTATGTGCTCTAGTTCTGAATATCCAGTTCAACTCCAAACTCTCTAAATCATTAAAATTATCACCTTTTCTTAAATTAGGTGTCCTTTTTTGTAAAACTCTAAAGACAAAGGTGTGGTCCGGATATTCAGAAACATGTTTAAACAATGCATTCTTTTGATCCTGCTTTTTTATTGCATATAGGTGCTCTTGTATCCTATCTCTGAGCCTCCTTGTTGTCATGCCCACATAGAAGACAGGGCAGGACATACAAGTAGCTAAATAGACAACATTTGTATCATTGCAGCTCGCTGTACAATTAATTATAATCTCCTTTAACAATTCAGGACTAGAGAATTTCTTATCAGTCGATACCCATTTACAAAATGTACATCCTCCACAAGGAATAGTGCCTCTAGTGGCACTACTAATAGTATTGTCAATAAACCTCTCATTACATAAAATTCTTTTCAGATTTAACATATTCTTAAATGTAAATGATGCTCTACTTCCTATTAGATTCCTAATTTCATCACTAGCTGTCAAAATCGACCAATTTTTACTAATTATATCAGTGATATACTTGTTATCACTTGTGTAGCTTATAATACATCTTACTTGCTTTTGTTCTGAGGATTTATGATGTCCATGACCATAATGATAGTGATGCATTACCCTAGGTTTTTGTTGTTCGTCATTGATAAATCTTTCTTTTACATGTGCTATATTTGCCTGTTTGTACCCTCTGTCAAGGAGGAGACATTCAAGTTTATCAAATTCAATGTTACATTCCTCTTTGTCTTGACAGATCCTATTTATCCTACTAAACTGTCCTTTAATTATATTTGAAAAAATAAACCTGGGATGCATACTATCATGTACTAATAATGTGTTCTTCCAGCAGTCTTTTCTATGAAGGGATGTGACTACCCTGCCTGCCTTTGATTTTGTAATATTTAGGTCTAGAAAGTTAACATTGGAATATGAGTATTCTAGAGAAAATCTCAGAAAATCTGAAGTCCTTTCTAGATCTGTAATGAAAGCTTCAAGTTGTTCTGGTGTCCCATCCCAAATCATCAGTATATCGTCTACAAATCTGTAGTATGCTATTACTTTATTAAATTCTGTATGTGGAAACAAACTAGTAGTCTCCCACTCATATACCACCAAATTAGCATATGAATTGGCGCAGGGGGTGCCCATGGCTACCCCCCACTGTTGTAGAAAATATGCGTTGTTAAACATCATAACATTTCTTGTAAGCACTAATTCTAGTAGAGCATTAAGTAGAATTTGTTCACTGTTATTATAGAGGCCAAAAACGTTCAATAGATGTCTTATGGCTTCCAAGCCATATGCATTGGGTATCACTGTAAAAAGACTCTTAACATCTAATGTAACTAATAGATGTTTCTCCAGAATCTTACTCTGTATGTTATTGAGATGATCAATCAATTGATAGGAATCTTTCAAAATAGTGTTGATTTTGTTTACTATGGGTTTTAGCTTATTTTCAACAAATATAGACATGTTCTCTGTAACCCACTGATGTCCTGCAACAATAGGACGAAGGGGTGGTGGTGTTATCCCCTTATGCATCTTAGGGAGCCCCTTGATGCTTGGTATAAGCGGATGTTCAATTAACAAAAACAAATAAAAATCATAACTAATTTGCCTATTTACCATCATGTCATACAAATCATGGTGCACTTCATATACCAACTTATCAACTGTCTTCCTATCTATTTCTCTGTAGGTAGAGTCATCTTTTAAAAGTGTAATCATGTATTTAATGTAGTCAGTTGTATTAAGAACAACGATACCCCCTCCCTTATCTGCTGGTCTAATGGTTACTTCTTTATCTTTCAACAGGGCATTCATTGCTAGTCTTTCTTCCTTAGAGATGTTATGAAAAAGCATTTTAGAGCCTTGCTCAAGACTATCATAATGTTTATATAGGTCATTTTCACAAGCCTTAAGAAAACATTCAACATAGGGATGTAAAACAGGTGAGAAGGTACTTTTCTTTCTGTAACATTCAAATACACCCACCCCCTCACTTGAAACATCATTATTCATATTGGATGGTTTGTGAAACAAAGCTAACGCTATATTACGGGTAAAAAAACGTAATTCAGTTAACAAAACAGATACATCACTGATTTGAGCAGGAATAAAGCTCAATCCTCTATTTAATACCTGATAGTCCATACGGGTTAGCATTCTGTCTGATAAATTAAACACTAAGTCCTTTAATCTTTTCGTCGTCCCCTTTTGTTCGTTGATTCCCCTGATGTATGCCTCTTCCACCTTCCATGACTCGTCAACCTCCCTCTGGATTCTCTCCGCTGGCGTACAGGTAGGGGTAAAAAAGAATCAAGGTTAGACTGTTGTAATTTCGGTTTGGCTCCCGGCTCACGTGCATGTGTCAGCGCTTGTTGGTTGGGTGGAGGAGTGCTGTCATCAATGGATGCACATGAACTACTCATCACGCTGGCCGTGGTGACTTCACCGGAGTTTACTAGGTCTTTTAAAGAAACCGATGCAGTAATTTCAGCTGGACCTCTCGTCTCTCTTTCTGTACCATTAGTTTGTTGCTGTCCTTCCCTCTGGTTATAGCGTGGCCATAAGAACACTTGGCCGTTGGAGAAATCATGAACATCTCGCTGCAGTTTATTGTGGCGACTTCCTTCTGGCTCTGGCAACATTGGTTATTCCTTCTTTTGGAAATGGCCAGGGGCAATTACCACAAGCTTCCTCACAGAATGGATCAACTCACAACAATCAACTTCAACTAACTGCCTGAATGATATGGTCTTAATTCCCTTTAGGCACCTATTTACTGAGGTTGTGCAGCAGGAACTAATGGAGACGAGAAAACCTGCTACTAGAAAATTGTGTATTAATAAATGGAACAGGTTTTCTAGTTGGTGCCAACAACATAAGCAGAACCCATTCAGGGCTAGTGTTTCTCTGTTTACACAATATTTGTGCGAGTTACTATCCTATGGCCTTTCTTACTCCCCATCAAGATTCATTTATAAGCCTTTTCAGAATGCCTGCCAATAGATCTTCCTCTTCTAGTGCATTCTCATGTCAAAATATTTTTGAAAGGAGTTTTACATAATAGGCCTCCAAGAAAACCATTGTTCTCGCCTCAGGATCTTAATTTTGTGTTGGAAAAGTTAACACTTGCTTCATTTAAACCAGCTAATCTGTCTGACTTGAGGTTCTTAACATCAAAAAACTGTTTTACTGATTGTCCTGACCTCTGCATGAAATTCTGAGTCACAAGCACTAATGGTGAAGTCAGTCCTATGTCATTTTCCACAGATTCAGTGTTTCCTTGAGAACCAATGCTCCTTTTATATCTAAAGCGATATCTGAGTTTACTTTAAGCTAAACTATTCATCTCCCCGTTTTCTTCCTTGAACCTATTAACGAGAGAGAGGATACTCCATACGTGGGTGTTCACAGATAACTCTGGTACTATCCTGACAGCTAAATCTTTTAGATCTTCAGATCAGTTCATTTCTTGTGAATTTAAGAAGGAACAACCTGTGTCAAAACATACCATTTCCAAATGGTTGTCTCCAGCTATTACCTTTTGTTGTTCTCACCACAACAGAATTTTTCTTGGCAGGGTCAAAGCCCACTCTTTTTGGGCCTTGGCCTCTTCTATGTTTTTTTTGGAGAGGGTTGGATTCTAGAAGAATTCCTGAAGCAGCCGCTTGGTTATCTGTATATATTTTTACAAGGCACTACAAGTTTGATTCCTTCTCTAGGTCTACTGTGGATCAAGTTTTAGTAGCACCATTCCCCAGGGAGTTTCTAGACATTCCCTTTAGAATTAGATAAGCTACAAATTCTTCTGATGTTAGCAGATATGCACCATTATCTTTGTATTTTTAATAATGGGCTAAAGGGAGTAGCTTGAGAGCAGGTTGTGGTTCAGGAAAGAGTGTGAACCATAGCTTCTATCTAGAAGTTCCAAAGTTTTCATAATCAACCCTTTCACATTTTAGAAGTAAGTAACCTTGAGTCAGTATTCATTTAATGATGGATTGGCTCTCCTGTCTTACAGACATAATTAGATCAGGAAAACTTGGATCTTTAATAATGGTGTATTCACCAGGTAACTATCTTTGTAGACCATCTTCAAGAACTTTGTATCTCACTGAAGTGGTTTTGTTACCCAGTTTACAGCTGTCAGCATATTTGGTTGCCCATTTCTCACTTTTGTATCTCACATACTAGTCCACAAAGCAGTAGCACCAGCACAGAGATACTGCTAGTAACCCAAACTAGAATAGTCAGGTAACTCCCCAGCCTTACTGGCAGAGTTTTATCAAATTAATCATATATAGACTGATATTTAATGCCTTTGTTTCCTCTATTATTTCACTCTGATGAATGCCTTACAAGATCAAGATAAGCAGCATACCTTATCAGTCTTTTATCAAGTGCTACTGTTACCTCTTCAGGGAATGCCACATGATTCAGAATGCAAGATGTCCCCTAACAAATCAAAACTGTTTCATAGCTAATAGAAGTAGGTCCCTTGTATCATTTTGGATAAATTCCATAGCTGCTATTTAGCATAGTAAATACAATAAATAAATAGTAATGCATGCCCTAGAGATACTCAGTTTTATAAATATGTGCTTGACACTGAATGTTTCTTTTGTGATAGTGTTATCTTCACTTTTGTCTGTTTTTTTATGTATAGATTTTTAGCACTGTGGCTTCATTTCTCAGCCAGTAACTCACTTTTTACTTTTTCACAACTCATTTTCATTTCACATGAAACTAAATTTTGCATTTTTTAGCAACTAAATGTTATAAGAGTCAAATTGTATGTGGTATAGAAAAATGCCACCAGTAATAACCTTTTTATTGAACTACTAAAATGATTTATGTGACTGTCTTTCAAGAGAACATACTGTCTTAATGCTTGTCTCAAAATTAACTTTCTTATTTCAATAAATTATATTACTTGCAGCTCAGCTGTTTTGTTCTTTCATATTAACTGGACTAAATTGGTAACCACATTTATTTGTTGTACTTATAGGTCCATAGGTAGGTACTAGGCTATCAGCCCTAGGGCCTATATAACCCTAGCCAAAAAGGTACCCTGGCTTTTGCTACCCAAGAAACTTATTTTCCTGTGCCCCTGTCGAGCAGAGACACAGAAGTGATCCTTGGGGTGAATTTCCTATTTCCCATCCAATCATCAAGATTTTTCTTGAAGAGTGCTAATGAGGACCTCTGACATAGATAGGTAGTCTGTTCCAGAGTATGGGAAGTCTCTGGGACAGGAATCTATCCCTCCAGCATGTTCTGTTTATTGTCCTCTTAGTATCCTCTTCTATTCCTGGTATTCAATTTTAAATTGCTTTCTGCTTTCTAACACATGTGGTACTATAATTCCCCAAGTGTGCTTTGTCACTTTTAAAGATGCAAGATAATAGACTGTATTTTTGAATATTCATTTGCATGTATGTTTAAGAAGGATTTTCTGCTCATTAGAACATACTGCATTTAAGAACTAGTTTCAGGGGGTGGAGCCTAGATGGCCAACTGAGAACAGTAAATTTTGAGAGCTCCATAAACTAGTATAATAATCTAAGAAAATGGGTATTTCCACATTTAAAACATCAGAAATCTATAGATAAACTACATAAATATCAATTTTGGTGGAGATATACAAAAATGTTCCTGTTAAGTAACTTGGAGATATATTGAGTCACCAAATATGAACAACTCAAGGAATTCTCATCGAGATGCTGCTTTGAAAACAGAACTGCAATTGATGACATCTACATTACAGTAACTATCTTTAAAGATGGATGGCTTTAAAAATGACTTGGAAAGCCTCAAATTAAATTCTCAGAAACAGACCGATACTCATAAAGAACTATTACAGCAACACCATACAAAAATAACAAATATAGAGACTTCTCTAAATGACATTGAAGGGAGACTCGGAGTAAGAATTCCAAAAAGAATTTCTCCTTAAGCAGAATACATGGCTGCTTAACAAAATAGATGACTTAGAAAACAGGGAAAGGAGAAACAACATAAGGATCTTTGTTCTGCCTGAAAACACTGAAGGAGAAGACATTATTTCATTCTTAACCTGGATTCCTGAATTTTTAGACTTGAAAGAGGGACTTTCATTTGGAATTGAAAGGGTGCATAGAGCACTGAGGAAACCTGCTTCTAACAAAAATACTCCACCTACATTCATAGTTATAACATTTCTTTCATTTCTGGACAAGGAACTAATATTAAAATCTGCTTGGAGAACATCACCCTTAAAATACACTGATAAGGTTTGACAATGATTATTCTTCCAGAATACTAGAGCAAAGGAAAAAAGTATGGGCAATAATAAAACTGCTGAAACAAAACAACATTAAAGTACAGCTGGCCTTTCCAGCCAAGATAAAATACTTTTTGCCAATGAGATGAGAACCTTTAATGACTTAGAAGAAGCTACTATATTCATCAAAAACAAGTGTTTATCCCAGAAGGAGTGGAATGGGTGACCCCCTACTTTTAAAAGAATAAAAAACAAATCCTTAGACTGATGCCAGAAAGAAGAAACAAAAAACTGATTCCAAGATAGTTGTCCCAAAAAAATAACTCTTACAACTACATATCTCAAATATCAACTGATATGATACATCACTTGTCATCTGTTTTTAATTAAAAAAAAAGGGTTTCTTAAACTGAGAAACAGTAATGATTTATTCAGAATGTTCAGAGAGTTCAATAATTCTTCACAAACAAAGGTAGGTCAAGATGGGTTACTATTTACATTATATATAAGCCAAACAAAGCAACATATAATACAAACATAGAAGTTTCTATTCTCCTACTTTAACTCAATGAATACTTATCTTCATTTTTCATTGACTTTACTTATAATTTAAGTAATTAATTAATTCAACAAGGTACCATTCATCAGAGTTCAGACTCAAATGTAACAAATTAACATCATATATACTTGCAGTAACAGAGTGTTTTGAAAAAAAAAATGCTGTCATGGAGACTAATGCCTTCTTCAGTTAAAGTATGATTTAGAAATGTCATGTATATCCTGGTTAAAGAATAGTAACAAGCTCTTAGTACAGATGTTGTCATTATTCTATCTAAATATAGTTAATATCAATTATGGGAGGTATCACAGCTACAAGTGCTGTTTGATCAGTCCTGATATGGTGTGCGTAGATGCAACTGTGTCTAGCAGCTAGTACAAATGTCTTTATTATTGTCTAAACATAGTTAATATCAATTATGGCAGGTATGATAGCTTCAAGTGCTGTTTTATCAATCCTGATATGGTGAGTGTGGCTGCAGCCATGTCTGACAGCTAGTACAAATGTCATTATTGCTCTGTTTAACCATAGTTAATATCATTTATGGCAGGTATCATAGCTTCGAGTGCTGTTTGATTAAGCCTGACATGGGGTGTGTGTGTGTGTGTGTGTGGATGCAGCTGTTGTATGTTGCTGTTTTCATCTCCGGGAAGCTGTGGCTTGTAATCAAGGTTTACTGATACTTGTGTATTAGGAATATACATTTGGTGTTTTATCCTGGATCCAGGGGAAGGCGGTGTATAAAACTGTGATTTTGGGATATTTTGGCAGAGAATAGTTTGTTTATATATCTGCTGAGTGAGAGGTGGGAAGGCTGGAAGATTGTGTTATCTCTTGTTGTGATGGCTTGTTGGGAGGGTTTTTTTATTTATTTATTTATTTATTTATTTTTTTTTTATCTGTTTGCTCTCCGTTCTTTGCCTGGCTGTTGCCTCATTGAAAGGGAGGGAATTTAGGCTTGAAGCTGCTGTGACGTGAAGCTTTGTTTCAGGTGCATCGCAAGCCTCTGGTATGCAGTAGACAGACACACTAAGAGAAACAGGTACTCCCAGGTAGCTATGGTAATGGAGACAGTGACGATAATGCTTAGCAGCTCTGTGGAACCACTGAGATGATTCTCAGCAATTAAGTTTTTGGTTTATAAAAAAAAAAAAATATATATATATATATATATATATATATATATATATATATATATATATATATATAAATAATAAAAAGGCTGTTTTAAACCACATGTACACATTGATGGTCTCCCAACACTTAGTTTAGTTCATTAAGTTGATTATTGATAAAAAAATATATATATGTGTGTGTATATATATATATATATATATATATATATATATATATATCTCGTGCAATTTTATATTTAAAATGTATTTTGCTCCAAACACATTAAGAACTTACATAAGAGTGGAAATCTGAGTTATTGTGAAAGACTAAGAGCACTTTGTCTTGTGCAATACCCTGTGCAGTGGTCTGGGAGGTGAGCTTGCTCAGACGTGTTGGGCATATGGGGATAGCTGATTTTAGATGTGTTTGGGGTTGCTGGGAAGTGCTAGAGAGTCATCAGATTTCCTTCATGGAAATGTGTGGGAATGGAAGATGTGTTGAGTGGTTCACTGGCAGAGTGGGAATAGGCTGGTGAAATGGAACAGGACAAATATTGGTTTGGATATTTTAAGAACAGCCTGGAAACATGCCACATAAACTAGTGAATGGTATTCTGGCAAAAATGGATGGACATTGTTGCCCTTGCTTGAAGTACTGATGTGTGTATGTAAGGATGGAAATATACTTATAAGAAACTAGAAGGGTCTCATAATTTAAAGTCTATGGACTGTATAAATGTGCTTGGAAAGAGCTAATAATAAGAATAAGCATTACAGTGTGTGGTCTCAACAACCAAAAAACAAACAAAAAAAAAAAACACACAGTAGTTATGTAATGTATGATTTTATTAAATCTAGACATAAAATATATAATCGTTATATAAGATGAGGCAGTCTGCTGAATTTAGATATTAAAAACAGGATTTAATAACATGGGCTTGTGTATAATAACACTACTATCTTAACTTGTCATAAATGACATACACTACATTGAACATCAAGGGGAAGTATGATGATTTTCTTGTATAAGTAAATATGCATAACAAGTCATGTAATTGCTTTAACTTGAATTGTAGCATCAGATATTGTTAATCCTCGTTCATTCCTTACGCATGGGTATCCGTTCCGACCTCGAAACAGAGCCAGCCATTTTCCAAGCTCGCATCAGCTTCAAACTCTTGAGCTAAACTCTTACCCACAATCCCCCTTTCCCTGTTAACTCAGATTTTGTTTGCTGCATTGCCATTCGGTCGTGTCAAGCCGCTTCTCTTGAGCTAAGTACAGTTATTTGTTGTTTAATAGCTATTTATATTACTTTTCTGTCAGAAAAGTTTCTTTTTCATTGTCTCTTACCCTATCACATCTAGCGACTATATTTTCTTCAGGTTTTTCTTCTCCTTTCTCTACCTTTTTACCGCAAGGTACTCTCCCCTTACCATCATTGGTAATCCTTCCCTTTTTCTCATACCTTCAGGTATTCCTTGGTACCATTGCTGGTACCTTTTTCTGCTTTCTAATTTAGCTATTATGGCAGATAAGAAAGGTGGTCCGGGGTTTAAATGGTTTTCTGATTGTGGACACTAACTACCTACTTCTGATGCACACTCTTTGTGCGTTTATTGTTTGGGGGCGTCCCACTTATCTGTTGACCCTCCCTGTACTATTTGTGAAAATTTTTCAAATAGAACTTTGTTGGAAAGGAAAAACAAGCTTTTACTGAAGGGACTTCTTAAATCTCCCTTTTCAGAGGCTATTTCTGGGTCGGAGGCCTCAACCCTCCTAGAACCCATAAGAAAATCTTGGATGTTCCTACCAAAGCTAAATCTTTGCCTTCGTCCCCGGCTGGGGACTCCTGCCAACCAAAACCTAAAAAGTCTAAAGTTTCAGCTCTGGAGCTCACTCAGTCAGCCCCAGTGCTTTCGGTGCCTAGACTTTCAGCACCGAGGCCTTCGGCTCCATTAGTGATCTCTGCTCTGTCTTCTCCTGCAGCCTTCACTATATCAGCACCAAGGGGCTCCTCGGTTCAGACTATTACCACTGTATCAGCACCAATCATTCAGTCGGCGCAGACATTGACCACGTCGGCTCTGACATCTTACTTAGAACTGACACCTTTATTGTTGACTCCAGATTTGTCAGTTCCAGCTTCGTTACCGACAACCACTTCGGCATCAATCCCTGTGTAAGTGCAGTCAATGACCTTGGCACCAATGACTTCTTCAGTGCAGACACCCGTAGTCCAGTCTCTCTCGGCACCATTGTTCTCTGTGTGGACTGGTGAATTGGGCACCAAGTTTGCCTCTTCTGTGGACAGGCCTGTTTCTCCCTCAGTCTCCGTGAGGTCCACTAGAAGTCTTTCCAAACACGATGTGCTGTGTCTTGTGGATCAGATGCTCCTGGCCAGAGGTATCCCACCCCCCGGAACTATCCTTCCTTGGGAGGTGATCACCCATCTCCAAAGACCCCTTCTTATTCTCCTTCTTCATTGCCTTTGAAGTCCATGAATATAGCACAGTCTTCCCCTTCTGCGGTTCCTTTTATGGATCTCACTAAAGAACCGCAGTTGCCTTTGTGGCAGGAAAGTTTTGCTATGACCCAGGATGTCAGTTGTGACACGCATAGTTTGCTGCTCCACAACTATCCAGGGACTCTGGGTTGGCAGGCTGAGCCACTTAGGGGAGGGGTGACCCCCTGTCCTAGACATTCACTCTTCTTTAGGTGGACCAGCCTTCCAACTGATGGAGAAGGCTTTCGCTGCTGCTGCCGATACTGGACTGTCTATCTCTCTGCCCTCCTCTGGTACACTGGTTTCACAAGTTGCACCGAGCGGACACCGGGTGCAAGGGCCTCAGGACATATTCCAACAGTAAAACCCTTTTCCGCTGTCTTCCCCAGCTTCTCCTGCTGAGGAAGTCCACCGGAAAAGTTTGTGTAAGAGGAAGCACATGGACTCCACAGAGGAGTCCCTCACTGAAGACACAGATTTTGATGAGGGGGAAGGATCCCCTCAGTCACCCTCTGAGGTATCCTTTGGTGATATCCTCAAAAATCCTGAAACAGAGAGGTGACTGGCAGTCCTCTAATCTGACCTCTGAGGAATCTGTGTTCCTGCAGGCCTTTCATGCCCAGCCCCCTACCTCCTGGATTACTCCACCTGCCTATGAAGTTGTCCGTCTTATCGTGCAGCATGCTTGGAAGGCTCCTGACACTGTCAAAGCTATTCCCCGGTGGTCAGATAAGATTTTGTCCCCTCCTGCTACTGATCCCCATTGGTCAAAAGGTCTTTCTGTGGATACTTTGGTGCTGGTGGCCACAACAAAAAAGGATCTGGCAGAAGAAGAAAGCCAGACTGTCCATCCACCTAAGAGTCCCAGGCCCTGGACAGGATAGGGAAGCGCACCTTTGCATCAGCGACCTTTACTATCAGGTCCCTGAATTATATGGCACACTTTACCAGGCTTCAAAGGGATCTGATTTCTGAGATTTCTGAAACCTTGGCTGGTGCCGTGTCTGATGAGGTTCATGACAAAGAGGCCTCTCAGCTGGCCACCATTGAGTCAATATCGAACTCCTCTATGCAACTGATATCTCACGCATCAGAAGGAGCAGCTAGAGCAGCGGGTTCAACCGCAGTCTTGAGATGACATGCCTGGATGCACTTGTGCAATTTCACGGAACCCTTTAAGGCTTCCTTTCTTAATGCTCCCATTGAGGCCTCTTCGTTGTTTGGACCCAAAGTTAAAAGCACACTGGCCAGATGTGAGCAGGACAGTAAGACCCTTTCTGCCATAGATGTCCGTTATTCTTCCCCTCAACGTGCTTTCGCCTGAAGCCAAAAAAGTTGGAAGATATGGTTCAAGAAATCTTAGGGTCCTTTCCGTGACGCACAGGCCGAGTTCTCCCCTAGAGGCAGAGGGGGAAACTCACAGGGAAGATGCTCCTTTTGGGGCAGAGGGGTCTGCATAACCAGGGTTCTAGGGATTCTTTCCCTGGTCAATCCTACCAGCGCTCCTGAAGAGCGGCCCAACTCCTTTCCTCTGGAGGTGGTTGGGGGAAGTTTCTCCTTGTACCCTTCTGCCTGGCTAACCATCGCCACCGATTCTTGGGTACAAAGGATTATAACCAGAGGTTATCATATCCCCTTCGATCTTTGTCCTGTCCCTTCAAAAAACCTTCCCGACGTTCCACTCAGTCAAAGGGAAGCAGCAGCACTAGAGATAGAAAAACTGCTAAGAAAGAGAGTCATCCAAATAGTCCCTCCAGACCAGATAGGATCTGGATTCTACTCAAGACTATTTTTGGTGCCAAAGAAAACCGGGAAGTGGAGACCAATTTTGGATCTGTGTGTTGAACAAGTTTGTGAGAGTACAAAATTTCCAGATGGTCACAATACAGTCTATCCTCCCACTTTTGGAAAAAGATGATTGGATGTGCTCGATAGATCTTCAAGATGTGTACTACAACATAAAAGTGGATAGGCCATCAAGAAGATTTCTGCGCTTCCATGTGGGAGCCAGTCACTACCAATTCAGAGTACTGCCCTTCGGACTTTCTGCAGCCCCTAGAGTTTTCACAAAGGGCATGGCAGTTGTCACAGCTCACTTGCGGCTTCAAGAATTCCAGGTGTTTCCATACCTGGATGACTGGCTCATTTCCACCCCTACCAGACATCTACTGGAAGAAGCCCTGGCATACCCCCTCCTCACTGCACAAAGGCTAGGCATAACCATAAACTGGTAAAAATCCAATCTCACCCCATCTCAGTCCACAGAATTCATAGGGGTTATCTTGGACACAAAGAACTGCAGAGCTGCTGTTCCAGAGCACAGAATTTTAAGGATAAAGCAACAACTGGTTTCAATCCGTTCAAGGTAGAAATCCACAGCTCACTCAGTTCTACAGCTGTTGGGTTCCATGGCAGCCTCCATCACCATTGTCCCCCTGGTCAGGTTTCACATGAGGCTTCTACAGTGGCTACTGCTCACCCAATGGTATCCCTTTCAGCCATGATTAGAGTAACCCACAGGTGCAAACAGGATTTAAATTGGTGGATGAGACACAATCTGTCACAATGGTCTCGACCCTTCTCCCCCCAGCAACCCAAGGCCACAGTGACCACGGATGCCTCCTTGATGGGGTTAGGGGGCTATGTCGGGGACAGACAGTCCAAGGCACTTGGTCTGAACTGGAGGCCCATCTGCATATAAATGTTCTAGAGCTGAGGGCGGCGCTTCTGGTGTTGCAAGCATTCCATCCCCTGCTGCCATCTGGGACAATTGCAATTCAATCAGACAACATGACAGTGGTCTGGTACA